>NC_085136.1:3355000-3588468 GCF_035046485.1 Aedes albopictus | reverse complement strand
CATCAAGTTATTAATAGAATACGGTCGATAAATCAGCATATGACTTGACAGTATAATCAGCGGCGTCATGGTCGCGATTTTTTCGCCGTCAAGTTCGCAGATTGTGAACAATCCTCGGTACCCACTTCACGTAATTTATGTTTAGTCCCTTACTGTCAGAAAAAAGAGCAGCGATAAAAACAAATTCGGTATCGATTGAAGAACGCCAGAGACGAACATACACAGAGGACACTGTGAATCACTGATCGGGAAAAGAAGTTAACATTGATGGTCTACTTCCAAACAGCCCCTACAGACTTCAGTCTATCGTTTCTGACTCAGCCATTCGCAATCATAAAGATTGATATGTCGCACGGCATGTTTAGGTTGAAAACCAGAAGTGTCCCCAAAGAGGCCCCACGGAACCTGTTACGGGGATCCGGATGAGTCAACTTATTCAAACTTGGTTATCGAAGTTGTGTTTTACTGTTCGCAACAGAAATTTCGCAAAAATCGAAGGTTCACACTCGAAATAATCATTTTTAGCCATTTTGGCAACCCCCTGACCCCAGCACAATCTGGAATATCCCCAGACTGGTTCCGGATATTGCATGGCTACTTAAGTATAATAAACTAGCACCAATTTATGATCGATTAAAGGCGACTTAAAAAATCGGATGAAAATTGACGAAATGCCAGCATTTTGAAAATAAGTTATCGTAGGTCGGGTACGTGAAGGTTAATGTGTTCAATGTTCTCCGACTGGAGAATGTAATAATATTATCATAATAGGGGTACTCACTAAACAAAACTAAACGAAAACTGATGACAGATGCTACAGCCCCAATTAAAAAATGGAAATCTAATTTTTCCATCAACTACCAATTTATATCACATACTATTGCATTCAAAAGTTCCCGCCAACAACTTACCTAGCATTTTGACCACATGTCGAGTGCTGTGATATTGCACCCGGTTCGAGTAATTGATTCGTCCGTCTTCGGAAGAGAGCGAGTTGGTCTGCTCCGCCAGCAGATGTGTGTTGTTTGCCAAAAGGCTGCGTTCGTTGGAACCGCCGCTCCGCCGCCGCCGGCATCCGTCCCAGCCAGATTGCTGACGCTGTTCCCGCAGGCGTTGATGCTTCCGGGCAGGGAGACTCGGGCCTGCAGTGGCGGCTGGTGCTGCATGAGCATGCTCTCGCTGTAGTGCTGGGGCGAATCGTTTTGATAGTTGATGGAAACAATCGTTCTCTGGGAGGATTTCTTGAAAATTGTATGCTGTGGAGGAAGGAAATGCCGGTCAGCAATGGGAAATGAAATCAGACAATCAGTTATGGAATCAAATGCACATGGCTCCCGCCTTCTGCGCTATCGAGAGCAAGCAGCATCGGTGCCGATGAAAAGTCACGTTTTGTGTGTTCTTTTTAAAAGCTAAATGGAAAAATTCTAACATGTCTTCGAGTGCAAGCACGTGCAGTGTTGTAATGAAGCAAGATGAATTATTTATAGGATTGAGGAGTGATACGCAAAAAAAAAGTTATATCTGCGTCAGAAATGGAACCATTCAGGCATTGGATCACTTTGAATGTGCGTAACCATATTCAACCGTCATATATCACCACAACTTGTGACGTTGAGGATCTCGGAATCGTTTTTTTTTTACCGAATTTCCATGAGAAAAAACCGCATCGTTTTGGGGTGTTCCTGCCATAGGTCCTCCGAGACAAGCGAGGGGTTGTTGTTGAGTTTGAATATATGCCAATGAAGTTTTTTCCCGCCGGTAATGGTTTGAACAATGTATTACCGGTGAGTGAAGCACAGATTGGCGCTGCTAATACATGTGACCGTCTGTCTGTTACTCTGTACAGCTCGTATCGGTTGATGATGTTTTTCACTTTCGCTTTCACTTCGTGCCTGTTTGCTATTAACGTTTGGGTGCTGTGGTGAACAATCTCGTGTAGCCACGATGATTGGATGGAAATTTAAAGTGGATGTTTCAGTATCCATCAACGTCCTGGGGAAGTTTGTTTGGAAAATTATTGTTTTTTAATGGGTGGCACATGATGGATCATCTGGAGTTTATTGATTTTTTTAGCATCCCATTGCAATGAATGCGTTGGTAGAAATGTTGTATGCTTAGCTAAACAGCTTATTTGAAATAATTATACTTTTTATAAGTTTATACCGTACTAGCTGTCTCGGCAGACGTTGTACTGCCCAGTACTGCCATTTTGGTTGTGGTAGTTGTGGGGTCATTGAAGCACTGCAGTCTAGATTGATTTTATTGCGATCGCTTTGAATTCCTTCCTCGCTCATAACAATTTTAGCAATTTCGCAATTGTTCTTCTTTTAAGTTGAATTTCGTAACTTTTTCTACTTATAAGCACAGCCGTCATGAATACGAATCGAACCATGCAAGAGCCATCCTAATCGGTTCATCCATTAGTGAGTTTTATTGCCTCAAAGGAACTTCAAACTCATTTTTATATAGATAGATAGATAGATAGATAGATAGATAGATAGATAGATAGATAGATAGATAGATAGATAGATAGATAGATAGATAGATAGATAGATAGATAGATAGATAGATAGATAGATAGATAGATAGATAGATAGATAGATAGATAGATAGATAGATAGATAGATAGATAGATAGATAGATAGATAGATAGATAGATAGATAGATAGATAGATAGATAGATAGATAGATAGATAGATAGATAGATAGATAGATAGATAGATAGATAGATAGATAGATAGATAGATAGATAGATAGATAGATAGATAGATAGATAGATAGATAGATAGATAGATAGATAGATAGATAGACAGATAGATAGATAGATAGATAGATAGATAGATAGATAGATAGATAGATAGATAGATAGATAGATAGATAGATAGATAGATAGATAGATAGATAGATAGATAGATAGATAGATAGATAGATAGATAGATAGATAGATAGATAGATAGATAGATAGATAGATAGATAGATAGATAGATAGATAGATAGATAGATAGATAGATAGATAGATAGATAGATAGATAGATAGATAGATAGATAGATAGATAGATAGATAGATAGATAGATAGATAGATAGATAGATAGATAGATAGATAGATAGATAGATAGATAGATAGATAGATAGATAGATAGATAGATAGATAGATAGATAGATAGATAGATAGATAGATAGATAGATAGATAGATAGATAGATAGATAGATAGATAGATAGATAGATAGATAGATAGATAGATAGATAGATAGATAGATAGATAGATAGATAGATAGATAGATAGATAGATAGATAGATAGATAGATAGATAGATAGATAGATAGATAGATAGATAGATAGATAGATAGATAGATAGATAGATAGATAGATAGATAGATAGATAGATAGATAGATAGATAGATAGATAGATAGATAGATAGATAGATAGATAGATAGATAGATAGATAGATAGATAGATAGATAGATAGATAGATAGATAGATAGATAGATAGATAGATAGATAGATAGATAGATAGATAGATAGATAGATAGATAGATAGATAGATAGATAGATAGATAGATAGATAGATAGATAGATAGATAGATAGATAGATAGATAGATAGATAGATAGATAGATAGATAGATAGATAGATAGATAGATAGATAGATAGATAGATAGATAGATAGATAGATAGATAGATAGATAGATAGATAGATAGATAGATAGATAAATAGATAGATAGATAGATAGATAGATAGATAGATACATAGATAGATAGATAGATAGATAGATAGATAGATAGATAGATAGATAGATAGATAGATAGATAGATAGATAGATAGATAGATAGATAGATAGATAGATAGATAGATAGATAGATAGATAGATAGATAGATAGATAGATAGATAGATAGATAGATAGATAGATAGATAGATAGATAGATAGATAGATAGATAGATAGATAGATAGATAGATAGATAGATAGATAGATAGATAGATAGATAGATAGATAGATAGATAGATAGATAGATAGATAGATAGATAGATAGATAGATAGATAGATAGATAGATAGATAGATAGATAGATAGATAGATAGATAGATAGATAGATAGATAGATAGATAGATAGATAGATAGATAGATAGATAGATAGATAGATAGATAGATAGATAGATAGATAGATAGATAGATAGATAGATAGATAGATAGATAGATAGATAGATAGATAGATAGATAGATAGATAGATAGATCCCCAAAAAATTTAATGCACTAAGGGCCAGGATTGCAATCTAGCGGGACAAAATTACTAACTCCGAAACGAAGCATTTTCGGCGCGTGGTGCCTTGGCAAAGTTTTTTGTAATAACCAAAAACATCATTTCCCAGAATGGAGTAGTTTGAAACTTATCCGCATAGGTGGTGTCACACTCTAACTGTTTTTTTTTTTTATTTTACGACCTAGAGACTTTGCCTCCTCGGCAAAGTTGTTTATTTTGACAATATAAACAACTCTTTCTTAGACGTCAAAATTCCACAGCCTTCTGTTTTTGAGTTAATTAAAAAATGAAAAAGAATTGTCAAAAATCTGATTGTTAAGCTCATTTTGACAATTCTACGAGAAACCACGTGAATTCAATTTTTTTCCTGATGCAGATATGTCAAGCCATTGGTTTTATTCTGATTTTTTGGAGTGCTAACATTAAACAAATTTAAAAAAAAAAAGAAATAAAGTGTACTATTCAAATTTAATCTTCCAAAGCGCAAAAATACGCAACCTGAAATTTTCAACAATTACAAAGAAATACTAAGCAAACATACTGTCAAAAATTTGAAGGGCTAAATTTTGGTGCTTTTAAGATTTTTGATTTTTTGTATCAGGAATAGCTGAAGAAGTGGAGCCAGTGTCTCATTTTTTAACGTCTCACTTTCGAGAACTGGTATGTTGAAAAGAATAACTCTTTCATAGACGTGAAAGTTACATGGCCTACTATTTTCTTGTTATTGACAGCTGAAGTTTACTCTGTACGAATATTCTACAATAGCCATATTTTTATGTTTTTCTTATATCAACTCGAAAATAGTAGGCCGTGGAACTTTGACGTCTATGAAAAAATTGTCTTATGAATTATTTTGTGAAAATAAGCATTAATTCGAAGAAACCAAATTTCTAAAGTTGTATGTTAAAACGTTAGACGCTGGCCCAATGGGGCCCTAAAATTAAAGACGAAATCTATTGAATAATACGATCAAGCATGGTATTCTAATCGGAATTGTACTTTACTCGAACTTGAAAATCAAAGGAATAATGAGAAAATTCGAAATAAGTAAAAATGGTAAATAGTTCTACTTTGACACTTGAGGTCAACCTTGTGTGACGGAGCTCGACATTTTTCGCACTGGGAATTCAAAAATGTTCCTATCTGACATACACGGTCTAAAAAAATCACTCAAAGTATGTGTTATAAGCTAGGGACGAGACAGAAGAATAAAAAAATAAAAATTATATATTTTCAACTACGGTTAATAAAAACGTCAAAAAATGAGTAAATATGTACTTTTGTACCATATATTGTGGTTTAAAACAAGAATCCCGATAGAAGCCTATTGAAAGAGAACGTTTTCCAGCGAAATTTTACACTAATCCAATTGATTTTGTTTACCTGTTGTGCATCCGATGCCCCCGTCATGAAATCAACTGAACTTGTGTACGCTAGCTGCTGCAAGTCGTGTGCAAAATTCGACTGTGATAATTAAGAATTCGGACTGAGTCTAAATGGGTGTAAATGTCGCAATACTTGGTATTCACGTAGCAAAATAGCAAAAATGTCAAAATAAGTTCAAAAAACTGATCCCAATTAAGAATTATTCTCAGGAAACGTCTCCATGAATTATTTTTTTACACGATTTCTTTTCTGTAATTGTCGGAGAAGGGGCATTCTTACAGGAGTATCGTTTTGGCAAGCGTTCAGCAAAAAAAAATCTTCTGAAGAATCTTCCGGGAATTATTTAAGAATATTTTTCTTTCCATGGTTTTCTTTAGAATTTTATGAATATAACCGGGGGATTTCTTGGGATTTCTTCAGCAATTCCTCTAGAAACTTCTCAAGAAATTCTTTTAAAAAGTTTTCCAGGAATTCCTTCCAACGGTTTCTTAAAAAGATGCAAATTTTTTCACAGAGATTCGTAGATTCTTTCAGAAATTTGTCTAGGGTTTATCTTTAGAACTTCATATTTTGTTTCCAGGAACTCTTTCAAAAATTTTTATTTGATCTTCTCCTGGTTGATTCCTTCATACATTATTCCACATATTTGGGCATTTTCTCGTTTCAAAGCTCTCAAGAGATTGTGGTAGTTTCTCTAGGAGTTTCTCCAGCAGTTCCTCCAGGTATTCCACCAGGGATTTTGCAGCATTTATTTCAACTTTTCCTTAAAATTGCTTTAGAAGCTTTACCGGTGATGCCTCAGGAATTTCTTCGAAGGAACTTTCACCAACTCCTGTGAAAATTACTACAGAATCTATTCCATTTCACATTTTCCAAAGAATTTTCCAAGAAATTCATGTATGGTTACGTACAGAGGTTTCTCCAGTTCTTGCAGTTACTTTTTCAATAATTCTCAAAAAAAAAAATACAAACTATTTTAGTGATTCTCTATAGAATTCCTCCTGTTTTTTTTTGTTTTCTTCAGAAATATCTCCCCTCAGGGGTTTTTATATACACTATTCCATTCAGAAATTGTATAAAACATTCTTCTAATAATTTCTTCAGAGATATCTCTAGGAGCTCTTTCGAGGACTCATACATAAAATCCTCCAGTCAATCTTCAGAAACTTGTTGAGCCGCCGTCCAAAAAAAAAGCTCTGGACCATGCTCTGGACTCTGGAGGAACACCTAAAGCAATTCCTGCAGAAATCTCTGAAGGAATCCCAGGAGATATTTCTGACAGAACCGCATGAGCATTCTCTAAATAAAATACTTGTAGAAATTTCTCTAGGAATTCTTGGTGAAACACTTGCAAGAATTTCCGAAGAAAATTTGGATTGTTTAGATTTTAAAGGAATTTCTGGAATACGCCATGGGCGAACTTTGAAGGAATTCCTTGTTGATAGTTCTGAAGAAATCTGTAATATTCTGAAGAAGTCTCTGAATATTTTTTGAACGAATTCTAGAGACAAATTTCAAAAGCAACCCGACCATGAATTTATGACAGGATCCCTGAAGGAATTTGTGAAGAATCCCTGTAGAAATCGCAGGAAGTACTCTTGAATGAATCTATAGCGGAATATCTGAAGTAATCCCAGTGATATTCTTGGTGAAATCCTAGGTGCAATTCTCGAAGAATTTCCTGGAGAAATACCTGAATAAGCTTCTTGGGAAGCCCTTGGTGGTATTTCTAGAAATATATATTGGGGATAAGAGGGTTTTTTTAGGAAAATTTCAAAAAATCTACAAATAAAAACTCTTTGAGAATTTTCTTTAAGTATTCCTGAAGCAATCTGTAAACGTATTTCTAAACGTATTTCTGGAGGAATTCTAAAAGTATTCTGAAGGAATTTTGAAGGAAGTTCTGTAAAGATCCAAAAATGACCCAAGAGATTTCTAAAGGAATTCCTGTAGAAATTCCTAGGAAATAAATCCCTCAACTCTTCTAAGTTGTTAAGTTAGGCACACCATGATGGCGTATACTCGTTCAGCGTGTCTGTTTGGGTCATATTGACCCCAACATGCTACTAGGTTTAAACAATCCGTGGAGTAATTCATAGAGTTATCCTTAGAGCAAATACTGGAGAAATTTCTGGGGAAATACATGGGGGAATATCTATCTAAGGGGGGGGGGGGCTATAGTCACAGCTGTAATGGCATGGGTCCCGAGCAGAAGAAAATAACAAGTGAATAACACATCAAGGTATTTATCTTAAATACTACCATACCTTGATATGTCCTTCATTAGGTGGTAATAAGAGGCAAAATAACAAAAACGAATACCATAATTTTGCATAAATAACACCTACAAAATAACAAGCCTTGTTATTTCAATAATGAATGCATACCTAAAATTGCAAATGCTGTATTTGGTATACTTAATTTTAATTGGTATTTGGTATAATACTACATCAATACCAAACTCTGTTCAAATACCTCCAACTGTTATTGTGATGCTCTCATAACATTTCGTAGAATAACGCAGCAATAACTATTTTAGGTATTAGAGCACAGGTTGCTCTTCGCATGGTATTTGTAAGGTATGCCCTTCTTCTCGGGTACCTGCAAAATGGCCATTGGCAGAGAAAGCTCTCAGTTGATGACTGTGGAAGTGCTCATAGAACACACAAGCTGAGAAGCAAGTTTTTTTTCAGTGGGAAAGTTACGCCAAGAAGAAGAAGACGAAGAAGAAGAAGAAGGAGTAATATCTGTTGGAAATCATGAAGAAAACTCTGTATGAACTTCTGTAGAAATCTCTGGAGAAATTGTTGCTGGGTTTCTGGATGAATCCATGAAAAAAAATTGTAAAGATTTCTCCTGGAATTTCTCCTGGGATTCCTCAAGGCAGTCCACTTCAAGTTTCTTTGTGAGTTCATCCTGTAATTCGTCCCAAAAATTTCTCCAAGTTTATTTTCAGATATCCTCCAATTCTTTACCTCAAAGATTTTTCCATGAATTTCTACCGAAATTTCTTCTGTAATTCCTTCAGAGATATTTCCAAGAATTCTTCTACGAATTCTTCTTGGGGTTGCACTAGAAATGCAACGATTCGTCCAATAATCTTCTGCAATCACTACTAGAAATTCTTACTGGGATTCTTCCAGCAACTTCTACTGTGATTTATTCATAGATTTCTTCAGAAATTTGGTATTCCTATTGGGAATCATCCTAAGATTATTCCAGGAACTACTGTTAGGATTTCTTCAGGACTTTCCCATGTTTGTTTTGGGTTCCTATACAATACCTGCAAGGAATTCTCCAGCTATACCTGGAGTAGTCTCAGAAGCAATAATTGGAAATATTCTTGCTGAAAATGCTTAAGAAATTTTAACAAGAATTGTCGAAGAAATTCCAGTTGAAATCTCTGAAGGAAGCAGTATTTCATGGATGCATTCCAACAAGAATTCATGAAAAAAATCTTGAAGCAATTTCTGGAAGAACCACAGCAGGAATCTCTGGAAGAACTTCCAGAGGAAATCCTTTGAGGAATCCAAAAATCAAATGGAGGAATCTTCGGAAGATCCCCATCAGGAATTCCTAGAGAAATTCAAAAAGAAATAGCTGGAGAAATCTTTTGATTATTCTTCTTGGAAATCCTCAAGGAGTGCCTGATGGGGTTATGATCGAAATTTCTGCTGGGATTCCTCCCTGGATCTCTCAAAGGTTTCTTCCAGAAATTAATCTGATGACTCCTTAGGGATTTCTGCAAGTATTCATCTAGGAATTCCTCTCGGAATACTTGCAGAAATACTTGCTGGGATTTCTTCAGGAACTTTTACCAGGATTTCTCCAAGTATTCTCGCTGCGATTTCCCAAGCAATTCCTCATGGTACATTTGCAGATTTTGATCTTAGCGAGTCCTCCAGGAATTTCTGGGATATTTCCAGCAGGAATTTCTTGAGGAATCCCAGCAAGGCATTTGTGAGGATTACCACCACGAAATTCTGGAGTAATCCCAGCAGCATTCCAGGAGCAATTTCAACAAAAAAACAAAGGTATTTGAAGAGGATTTCCAGTAAGAATGCGAAGAGCAATTTCTGACAGAATCCTAAAGAGAAATTCTGAAGGAATCCCTGGATAAATATCTGGAGGAATCCATAGATAAGTTACGGCAGGGATGGCGGAATGAATCCCGTGAAGAATAATTCGAGGAAACTCAACAAAAATTTCTAGTAATTCCAGAGTAGTTCTTGGATAAATTCTTGGAATTCCTAAACAAATGTCTGATGGGATGTTTCCAGAAATTCTTACTGAGATTGTTCCAAAGGTTTCTTTCTCCGAGGATTCCTATGCACTTCCTCCGTGTAATTCTTCCAAGGATTCCTATTGAAATTAAGGAAATTCTTTTGGAATACCAGCAAAACTTCCTGTTAGAATTTCATATATTCCTCCCAAGATTTCTTCAGGAATACTTGCTGGGGTAATTTCAGCAGGATTTCTTCAGTAATTGCTCTTAGGTGTCTTCCAAGAATTCCTGGAGCCACTCCATTCCAGCAAGAATTGCTGAGCAAGAATTGCTGACGGAATCCCAGTTGGATTTCCAGTCGGAATCATTGGGAAAAGAGAAATTTTTGGAGCAATCCCTGTAGAAATCCAGTAGGAATTGTGAAGATATCTGTAGAAATCATTGCTGCAATATCAATAGGAATCTCATCTGTATAAAGGCATTTCAACAATAATTTCCGAATGAAACCTTGGTTCCATCTAGATTTCTCCACAATTTCTTGCGTGATTCCCGTGATGATCATTTTCTCAAAATTATCAAACTTCCTAGTCTGCATATGACAATGTGCTTAATAATCGTATTTCCAGTGATTTAAAAGTACTACCACCCTAGTGTTTCTGTTTTAGTGGAAAAGATAATCGAGATCGGGGTTGATTATGAAAGTTAAGGGCAGGGAAGACATCACTCAGCTGCTCCACAAAATTAACAGCTCTTGGCTTCTTTATAAGGAAATTTCTCTATTAAGAGCAGTTTTGAAACTGAAACTTCTCTCTAGATGCATAGAACCAGTATCGTTTACACTAGTCGACAAAATTGAAACTTTTTTCACGCACTTTGACCATTTGTTCCATTTCTAATGGAATTTGGCCCGCTGAATCCGAATCTGACTTCAGAATTCCTGTAACACGTACAGTTTTTGAGAAAAATAGGGTTTTATTCACAAATTTTCATATTTTCAAAGAAAATTTAATATTGTCTTTAAAATTTTAAATTTTTCATCTGCTCATCATAACCAATATTCATATTCAATAGATTTTGATCCACTAAGTCTGAATCTGACCTAATAATTTTAGTAATACGTAAATTTTTTGAGAAAAATTAGGTTTTATTGGCAAATTCCATATTTTCATAGAAAATAGACTATTGTATTTATAATTTTATTTTTTTTATCTGCCCATCTTTACCAATATTTATATTCAATAGATTTTCATATTCTGATTTGAGAACTTCTGTAACACGTAAAATTTTTGAGAAAATAGGGTTTTAAACACAAATTTCATATTTTCATAGAAAATAAACTACTGTCTTTACAATTTTAATTTTTTTTATCTGCTCATCTCAACCAATATTTGTATTTAATAGATTTTCATATACTGATTCGGAATCTGACCTATGAAATTCTATAACACGTATTTTTTTTTAGAAATATAGGGTTTTATTCACAAATTTCAGTTTTTCACATAAAAAAAAATTTTGTTTTTATATTTTTCAATTTTCCATCTGCTCATCATAACCAATATTTTTATTCAATAGATTTTGATCCACTGATTCAGAAACTGGCCTAAGAGTTTCTGTAACACGTAAAATGTTTAAGAAAGTAGGGTATTATTCACAAAATTTCATATTTTCAGAGAAAACTTAATATTGTCTTTATAATTTCAAATTTTTCATCTGCTCATTATAACCAATATTCATATTCAATAGATTTTGATCCATTGAGTCAGAATCTGATCTAATAATTTTAGTAACACGGTTTTTTTTTTTTTGAGAAAAATTGGGTTTTATTCACAAATTCCATATTTTCATAGAAAATAGACTATTGTATTTATAATTTTATTATTTTATTTGCCCATGTTTTCCAATATTTATATTAAATAAATTTTCATATTATGATTTGCAATCTGACCTAAAAATTTCTGTAACACGTAATATTTTTGAGAAAAATAGAATTTTAAATACAAAATTTCATATTTTCATTTAAAATAAACTACGGTCTTTATAATTTTAATTTTTTCCTATCTGCTCATCTCAACCAATATTTGTTTCAATAGATTTTCATATACTGATTCGGAATCTGACCTACGAGTTTCTGTAACACGTACAATTTTTGAGAGTAATAGGGTTTTATTCACAAATTTCATATTTTCATATAAAATAAAATATTGTTTTTATAATTTTCAATTATCCACCTGCTCATCATAACCATTTTTTTTATTGAAAAGATTTTGATCTACTGATTCAGAATGTGGCCTAAGAATTTCCGTAACAGGTAAAATTTTAGTAGGGATTATTCAAAAAATTTCATATTTTCATATGTCTTTATAAGTTTAATATTTTTATCTGCTCATCTTAACCAATATTTGTATTTGATAGATTTTTATAGTCTGATTCAGAATCTGACCTAAGAATTTCTGTAACACGTAAAATTTTAGAGAAAAATGGAATTATACAAAAAAAATCATATTCTCATAGAAAATAAACTGTTGTCTTCATAATTTTCATATTTTTATCTGCGCATCTTAACCAATATTTGTATTTAATAGATTTTCATATACTGACCTAAGAATTTCTGTAACACGTACAGCTTTTAAGAAAAAACACAAAATTTCATATTTTTAGAGAAAAGAAAATACTGTTTTTAAAATTTTATCTCCTCATCTTAACCAATATTTAATAGATTTTGATCCAATGATTCGGAAACTGACCTAAGAATTTCTGTAACCCGTGAATTTTTTGAGAAAAAATAAAACCCCATTGTAGCGCAGGTTAATTAGGTTGTTACCCAGAAATGTAAGTAGATCATTTTTTTTGTATATGCTATTGAATTAATCGAAATATATTTGCAACTTTGAAGCTGCCCAGTTTGGCAACTACCCAGACTGTGTTTTCCTTTTACTTACGCTAACAATTATTTTTCTTAAAAATTGTACCTGTTACAGAAATTCTCGGGTCAGATTTCGAATCAGTATATGTAAATCCATTAAACATAAGTATTTGATAAGATGAGCAGATAAAAAAAATAAAATTATAAAGGCAATAGTTTTTCCATGAAAATATGAAATTTTGTGAATAAAATATTTTTCTCATAAATTTTACGTGTTACAGAAATTCATAGGTGAGAATACGAATAAGTGAAATAGAATCTTTTAAATATAAAATATGAATTAAGATGAGTAGATAAAAACTTTAAAATTATAAAGACAATATTTTATTTTCTTTGAAAATATGAAATTTTGTGAATAAAACCCCATTTTTCTCAAAAACTGCACGTGTTACAGAGATTTTTAGGTTAGTTACCAAATCGGTGGATGAAAATCTAATAAATATAAATATTGGCTAAAATGAGGAGATAAAAACTTGAAATTAAAAAGACAATAGTATATTTTCTTTAAAAATATGAAATTTTGTAAATAAAACCCCATTTTTCTCAAAAAAATTACGTTTTACAAAAATTCTTAGGTCAGATTCTGAATCAGTGAATCAAAATCTATTGAATTTAAATACTGGTTATGATAAGCAGATAAAAAAATTATAAATATTAAGACAACATTTTGTTTTCTATAAAAATATGAAATTTTGTGAATAAAACCCTATTTTTCTCAAAAACTGTACGTGTTACAGCAATTCCGAAGTCAGATTCGGAATCAGCGGGCCAAAATCCTTCGGAAATGGATCAAGTGGTCAAAGTGCGTGATCTACTGTCGACCAGCACAAAGTTTCAATGTTGTCCCATTTGCTAACCTAATATTCGTACCCAAACACACTCACGAATTACACCTACCTTCAGTCGTATGCTGCTCCCCAGCTGGGTCCCTCTCTTCATTACCTTGGACCGGCGGAGCTGCAGCCCTATCAGAATGTACAGTATCGTCAGGACGCACATCGGGAACACGAAAACAATCACCGTCGAAATGGTAAACACGTGTCGCTGCTGATCCCGCCGGATGGTACACATGCTGAACTGTTCGTCAATTTCCAGTGCCAGGGCCTGAAATTTAATTTGCAGTTTAGAATCCGTCGCCGTCGTCGGGAGAGGTGCTTTCCATCATTATTGGGGGCTATCAACCCTTTCGGGGCTAATGCACCCAATGAGGTTTGGATGAGATATGACTAGGGAAATGGCAAGGAAAATGAAGTTAAGTATTCACAGAAGCTGAAGCATATTTTGGGAGACTCAATTTTATTGAAATTCACCTATTTCACTATGAAACTAGAACAAAATCGTGACAGCGTGGTATTTACTTGTAGTTTCTTTTACCTTATTACGCTTTTACTTGACAAAGTCATAAACGTTTTTGAACAAGTGAAATTCTTTGAACATCACGTTTTCACTTTACTCATTAAACTTTTCAAAAAAATAATTAATTATCAGCACTGCACCATGTTTTGGTTTGGAACATAAACCAATGTGGTGGAAATTTATCTAAATGGTTGAGTTTCAATACCATGACCTGTGTATAGGGCTATTGTTATGTGATATAACAAAATGTCAGCTTTGTTACAGTTACAAAATAAAGGAAAACAGCGAACAAGCTTATTATAGTAAACTTCCAACAACTTGATAACCAAGATGTTAAAGAATCATCGATTTATGAAAGATTGAGAGAATAAAACTGACATGTCCTGCAAACCACAATCAGAGTTCGTTACATACAGTGTCATTGTTATTCCACGTTACACCTACTGCAATTTATCTGTTTTCTTTCAATTAATTCAGTTGGCTTTTGGAATATAATTAGCATAGAATATGCCTCAATTACACTAAAAAAAAGCTTAATCGGATGTACATAGCTTACATCATGTAAGGCAACCGAGAACTCGCTATGAGTGTTATGTGAGATGTACCGTGTATAACGAATTCCGACTGCATTAAAGTTTTACTTATATGTCCCACTGTTCGAGCTAAACATGTTGCATTCCATGGTTATTCAGTTTTAAATTATGAAATGATGCCCCAGAAAGCATAGGCTCACGACTTTGTCATCAGCTCTGTCGCAGCTGTCGATAAATACAGATGGAGACAATTTTGCCCTCTATCTATTGTCGCTGCCTTCTACTGTATCAGATTGTTCTGATTAAGTAGTAAATTTCAGCCGATTTGTGTCCCGATCGTCCACATCTACCCAAATTGGCGAATGTGCATTCGGTGCTTGGGCAGGGAATCAATGTTCGATATGTGAAAATCACGCAGTTTCGAACTCTGGTGGGCAGCCCCAACCGACTTGTAAGGGCATAGTCAAAACTCTTGTGTCGCTTTAACACTGGAGGTGAGGCTCCTATAGCCAAAACTGCAAAGACGTGAGTATCTTTCAATGATTTCTTGAAATTTCCTTGATATTGACAGAGAGCTTTAGTTGTGGAAGTGCTCGTAGCACAGACACACCCTAAGCTGAAAGCAGGGTTTGTCCCAGTGAGGACGTTACGCTAAGAAGAAGAAAAAGATGGGAAAGTTTGGAAAGGTTGAATAAATAGTTAGAAATAGTACCGCAAACTTGGGCCTGAATCATTTGTTAACTGACGAACGCGGTGCTTATCTTTTTTCTATGTATGCGTATACCTACCTATATAAAATGAGTTTCAAAAATCCCTTTGAGGCAATAAAACTCAAGAACGGATGAACCAATCAACTTGATGTTTGCACGGCTCTATTCGTCTTCCCGGCAACTGTGTTCATATGCAGAAAAACTTACGAAAATCATCTAGAAAGTATAAATAACTAGCTGTCCCGGCAAACTTCGTCTTGCCAGGTCTTGCCAAGCTTGTGGTGGTTTGACAGCTTTTGAGATCATTTAAGCACCGCACTCTAGATTGGTTTCATTTCAATCGTGTTGATTTTCTTCCCAGCTCATAAAAAAACAGTACTTTATCATTTTTTTTTCTTTTCTAGTTGATTTTCGTAACTTTTTTACTTATAAACACAGCCACCATGAATATGAATCGATCCGTGCAAGAGTCATGCTAATCAGTTCATCCGTTCTTGAGTTTTGCTGCCTTAAAGAAACTTCAAACTCATTTTTATATAGATTACTAGCTGACCCCGGCAAACTTTGTCTTGCCTACTGCGTTTTTTGACGTTGCAAGTCTTTAGCCAAGTCCAAGTCCCCGTTCAAAATGTATGAAGAATGGATTTTCAAAAATTCTCGATTTGTCCATGTTTTATGGCTCATAAACCTTCCTTGGGTGAAAACTAACAGAACAAAACTACCCAACTAACATTTTCAGCGCTATAAGCTTCAGTCATTTGCTTTCTGTTGTGTAACCATCGAGTAAAAGCAGTCAACGCTGAATAAAAGGAAAGCTAGTCAAATATAAAGCATAAGATAATACACGACTGCAAAACAAGCACAATCCAGCTACCAAACTTGGTTTTCAGAAATCCATTGCTTGTCACTGGGGCTGCCTTTACTCCACTCTATTCCAACTCCGGGAGATTTCCCGGAAGATGTGAAAACTTGAACACATCGAATAGGAGTCCCCACTAACAAAACAGCTGCTACTATACAGTACAATTCGTTATACTGACAAATCCCCAAACCTGCAGCGCTTTAAAGGCCGTTATGCGATATTATTACAACTAGAAGCTGTATAAAGAAACTGTTGGTTTACCAACACGGCTTGTCGGATGTAAACATTATTGTCAAAACAAACTTTAAGCGGGATATATAGCTACTACACAAATTCTTTACAGCTATCCATGTATGTGCTGTGAAATTATTTGGGTTGCTTTTATTGCACTTTAATTCAATGCCGGAAGATTTTCCGGAAGATGTGCAAATCGAGTAAGAGTCCCAGCCACTACAATAGCTGCTTTTATACAGTACGTTTTGTAATGTTGCCAAAACACAAAACAGCAGCGCTTCGTAGCCGTTTAAAGAACACTCTTTCAGCTAGAAGCTGTGAAGAAGAATCTGTTGCCGCAATCACACAGCTTGTTCAATGCTCGTTACATAAATAACTATTTTAATCAATGTTATCTTCAGGTACCAACTGTGAAGCACTGGTTTTAAACAATCAAAATGAAGAACCTGTCATCGAATGTGCAACTAAAGTTTTTCCTAAAACTGGCGGAGAAAAGATTCTAAAACATTGCAGCACAAAGAGGAACAGAAATATTTTTAAAATCAGGCGAATTACGGGGAAAGTTGTTAACATCTCGAAATCGAAAATGCTGTGGGTCTTGTCTTCTGGACGTCTTAGGAGAACAAATGAACGATTGCAGCGCTTTCATCGCATTCAAACAGCATCGAAGAAAAGCGAAGCTGAATAACCTATTTATTTAGAATTGAACTTCATTACCTTCCATATTTTCTGTTTAGCCTAGTTTTATTATTTGATGTTGTTTTCTCACAATGTAAAAGAATATTGTCAATAAAACTCAGTTACGTTTCTTGTTATTGCTTATCTAGATTGAAATTGAAACAGGGCGAAAGTAACATAATCGGGTTCGGGGACCCTCTCATCTACGAATATGATTGCACTTTTTTAAGCTTGGACATGAGATTAAATCACAGGCTAGCAAAATGTGGTCATTATTCTTGCAAGTTTGCTACTTCAATTCGGGTTGATGAGTTCCGGTATCGTCATTTTAGATAACTCCTGTTAACTCGTATTGACAGTGGATCTTATCAACTTCAATCTATTCAATGTGCTCACAAAACAAGCCGCTTATTTTATGATCAATTAAGAAGTTGGCAACAGACAACTTGCTTATATTGAAAAAACAAAAGGTTGCAGTCATTAATACGCTGTATAGAAACCCGAACATATCCGTCAATCACCTATATTAACAGATTTCTCGGGTAAAGTATCGGGAATGACAGATATGATTTTTTCACTACTCGTAAGCATCAAAACAAATGCAGGGTTGCCAAGCTTAATATATATTGCATCAATTGAACTGTGGCACACTGCGGCACAACGGGCCACTTCGTTACACTAATTGGCACTCTAAAAAAATATGCAATAAACGAAAGAGTGCTAAGCGACTCTCCCCTTGGTTCAATGTAAACATTATTGCGTTTGACGTTTCACAAGCTTTTGCAGCAAGATGAAGTTGGGTAAGGTTTCTTGTGGCACAATTATGAAGCCTTGTCTGGAGTAAAACAAAACGGGCTCTTTTCTATGTTTTTCTATGTTTTTTTATAGCAGTGTGGCAGCGAGGACATCATCGGGACCAGTGGATACGGAGATCGGGAGTTCGATTCCAAAGAGCGGCAAGTACTTTAATTATTAAATTTTAAAAGTGATAAATCCAGTTCCACATGTATTGCGTCACGGTATCCATAACCTAATTATATTTAATCGTTTAATTTGGGGATGCCGTATAACTATTATTTATCAACTGCGAAAAGGCTGAAAAAGCGCCTTCTCAAGATGTTATTCAGTTAGTAGTTACATAGGAGCCGAGAAAAGAGCTGTGACTTGGTGGCATAGAAGCTTCTCGCACAGCATTTACATGCTGATTAAGTTCGCCAGATTCATTGGTATAGGGCTTGCATAGAAGCTTCCATCTATATGTACAACACAGTAACTCAGCATCAAGCCGTATTGAGGACGCTTTGTTGACGTTTACATTCACAATAAATGTTAGTTGGGTAAGACGACCCAAATCGGCCCCTCCGTTCGCAAGTTATGCGCGGTCCCACGTATGCCACTACATTTTTATATATATACTAGCTGTCCCGGCAAACTTTGTCTTGCCGTCTTGGGGTGATTTGACAACTGTTGAGCTCAAAATAACACCGCACTCTAGATTGATTTCATTTCGATCGTGTTGATTTCCTTCCCAGCTCATGAAAAATCAGTATTTTATCAATTTTCTTACTTTTCTAGTTGGTTTTCGTAACTTTTTGTACATATAAACACAGCCACCATGAATACGGACCGAACCGTGCAAGAATCATGCCAATCGATTCATCCGTTCGTGAGTTTTGTTGCCTCAAAGGAACTTCAAACTCATTTTTATATATATAGGTGAAAGTACACTAAAACCTCTTATTTCTATGCACTTTAAATTTATGCATCTTTTTTGTCCTACATAAAAAGAGGGGGCTATTCAGAACCAGAATTGAGCATAAGAAAATGTTACGACGGTAACTGTGGCATCGGAGGCCAGGAGGCGTTTATAGGAGACAGCAAAGGGAGATTACAGGAGCATTTCAGGGGGTTTCAGAGGTCTTCAAATGGGGTTTCTTGGGCGTCTCATAGGTTCCAGGTGGCCTCAGGGGCGCTTCAAGGTGTCTCAGGGGGTTCCATTGGAGTTCCAAAGGGTCAAGACAGTGCGCCAAATTTTCGAGCAGATGGATAACGCTGAAGTTCACCGGGCGGCGATTTTCATTCACTTGCCTGCATATTCATAGTCAGCTGCTCGATACTCGTTTGTCAACTGAATGAAAGTTAATGTGTTGGGGCTTGATCCACCGCCCACAATACGTAAAGGGGTAAGGCCTCCAGAAGAACAATCCTTGGGGGTAAGTACTTTCCTTTTGCTGTCCATCTCCGCGACCCAGAATTGAGGGGGATTTAGCTCTCCTAGAGCTTCCTGCTGGATCCTTCCAGCGTTCTTCGATTTCTTCCACAATCACATTAAAACAGTGAGATTTACGGTTACACTATTTATTGCACGCTCATACTACACAGAACTACATTTATTTAACTAGTCAAGTACTATATTACAACATGTACATAATTTGTCTTAAATTAAAACCTTGGTGACCGTTCACCTGATAGTCTGAATATGCACTGAATCTTACAAAGCCAGGTCTCTTACCTCATCTTTGATAAAATGTTTCAGCAGAGGCGTCTCTCAGGGTGGGTTAAGAGGTAACGCAGCTCCTAAACACAATGAATATTTTATCTCTTTATTGTTGATATTTCTCGGTGAACGAATAAAACAAACTTGTTTTTTGCGTGACGTTTCGGCCTAATCACATTTCGGCCATCTTCAGACGCCTAAAATTTTATTACAAAAAACACGAAATTAAAACATTAACATAACACAATTTTTCATTTAACATTTTTTTTCCCCCCACAACTCACAATTTGATCGCCGCAGCTGATGCTACCTCCTATCCAGCTGGGAGATCACGTACCACTGTCTAGTAGGGTACTTTGCGGTTGTGGTGCGCGTCCTCTCTCGTTTCCTCTTCGTCGTCTATCGTTGTTCGTCACTTGTCGCAGCTTAAACACTAACGCATTGTAGTTCGTGTTGAACAATCCACACTCACGCTGGAGGTTCACTGTATTGGCTTCCCCTGCCAGCTTGATGTGGAATGTCTCCGCGACTACTCTGCTCTCCTGGTCGGCGATTCGTTCAATTATTTTCGTCTCGTCAAAATTAAACACATGGCCGTCACATAGCGTGTGGTGCGTTAATCCAGTCCTGTTGTCTTTCCGTTTTACGTCATTTTTGTGCTCGTTGATCCGCGTGTCCAGTTTTCTCCCCGTCTGTCCGATGTACACCTTTCCATCCCCTGTTCCACAAGGTACCGAATACACCACATTTTTATGTTGTCCTGGTGGGATCGGGTCCTTGAGTTTAGCGAAAATCTCATTTTTCAATTTCGATTTTGCTTTCACCGCCAATGTTATGCCCTGTTCCTTGAGGATTTTTTGCAACTTTTCACTCAGGCATGGGACATATGGCGTGGGAATGTACTTCGTTTCGTCCACCTCCTTGTCGTTCTGCAGTTCGTTGTAGTGCTTGTGTACCCTCTGTTTCAAGACATTCTGAATGAACCAGTTAGGGTAATTGTTACACTTCAACATTTCCTTCACCGTACTGATGGCCGAAGGGCGGTGCTGTGCATCAGTCAACTTGATAGCCCTATCCACTAGGGCAATCGCAGTGTTGCGTTTGTGGGAGTACGGACTTTCCGAAATGAAATCCAGATACCGTCCCTTCGTCTGTTTTGGTAGCCACGTTTTCTCAAGGATTCCTTCTTTTCTCGTTACCATGATATCTAGAAACTTGATTTGCTCTTGTTCCTCTTTCTCCACAGTGAACTGCAGCCTATCATGGAAGTCATTGAAAATCTCCAAGATTCGATCAACGTGTTCCCTCCGTGCAACGCAAAAACAGTCATCCACATATCGCCTGTATATCACCATATCGAGTTGTTCTGCACTCACCCGCTGTATGCTCTCCTGTTCCAAACGCTCCATAACGATGTTCGCTATAACCGGAGACAGCGGTGATCCCATCGGTACTCCGAAGGTTTGTGTGTAGGTAACTCCTCGATAGTTGAAAAACGTAGAGTCTAAGACTAATCTTGTTGCATCCAAGAAACTTCGCTTGTCAATCTTCGTATACCTTGCTACCTCGCTCCACCTTGCCTCGATACACTCCATCGCGTACTGCACCGGGACATTGGTATACAGCGATTTCACATCCAATGAAAACAGCATGTGCTCCTCGGGGATCTGCATTCCTGTTATCTGTTGTGCAAACTCAAAACTGTTTTTTACGTGGTGTTCTGTTTTTCCAACAACATTTTCCAGGACTCCTGCCAGATATTGGGCCATCTGGTAGGTGGCGGATCCGATCGTCGAAACTACTGGCCTCAACGGTCTGCCCTCCTTGTGCAACTTCGGAAGGCCATAGATTCTGGGAGGGTCACAGCTCGAAATTTTCATTTTCCGGTGTTCGCTCTTCTCTATGCATTTCTGATCCAACCATCCGTCAACCGTCGCATTTATCTTCCTCATAATCCTATTGGAAGGATCAGCTCGTAGTTTCCGGTATGTGTCTTCATCGTTGAGCAGTTCCATCATTTTAGCGTGATATTCTTCTGCTTCAATTATGACGGTCTTGTTGCCCTTATCTGCTTTTGTTATGAGCAGGTTCGGGTTTTCCTCCAAGAAACGCCTGCTTGCTGCTATATCCTTCTCAATCCACTCCAACTTCCCGTGTCTGGGTTGTCGGACATAGTTGATATGATTCGTGATTGCCGACGCAACCTCCCCGCGAATCTCGTCAGCATTCTCCTTGAATCGAATCCCCTTTTCAATACCGGCTACTATTTCAACATACGGCATTTTTCTCTTATTCTGTACGTTGAAATTCGGACCCAGCGAAAGGGTTCGTTGTAAGAAGTCCGGGATTCGGGTGTCGGTCGTGTTTTCAACCCATTCTTCTTCGATGTTCATTTCGGCTATCCGCTGATTTTTCATCCTCTCTATCTTTCTCTCTCCTCTCCTTTTCGACTCTTCGTGTACGGAACGGCTCTTCTTCTCCACCATTTTCTTCACTGCAACTACATCTTCCCTCTCGAACGCTGTTTCGATCTTTCCGAAGAGGTGCGCTTTGTTCTTCTGCAACTCCGCGATTGATCTTTTCACATCGGCAACCATGACACTGAGGATTCGGATCTTCTGTTTGAACATCAGTTTATCCAATTCCTCCCTGGACCGGCCGCTACCGAGCTGGATGTGGATTTTGTAGTTGAGGCACTTCGGGATCACTTTACACCGTCTACAGTTGAGTAGGAATTTCATCCTGTTGTTGTCCTTGGCCAGGTTCGTTGCCGTTCTTTGGAACCTCCTCAGCAGCAATTCACCGTTAGGGCCATATTTATTCCGAATTGCTTGTACAGCACCCATTTTCCCTTCCTTGATCAAAACGACTTTACTTGATGGGTTTAATCACCGTTAACGAGTATATCTCTTTATTGTTGATATTTCTCGGTGAACGAATAAAACAAACTTGTTTTTTGCGTGACGTTTCGGCCTAATCACATTTCGGCCATCTTCAGACGCCTAAAATTTTATTACAAAAAACACGAAATTAAAACATTAACATAACACAATTTTTCATTTAACATTTTTTTTCCCCCCACAACTCACAATTTGATCGCCGCAGCTGATGCTACCTCCTATCCAGCTGGGAGATCACGTACCACTGTCTAGTAGGGTACTTTGCGGTTGTGGTGCGCGTCCTCTCTCGTTTCCTCTTCGTCGTCTATCGTTGTTCGTCACTTGTCGCAGCTTAAACACTAACGCATTGTAGTTCGTGTTGAACAATCCACACTCACGCTGGAGGTTCACTGTATTGGCTTCCCCTGCCAGCTTGATGTGGAATGTCTCCGCGACTACTCTGCTCTCCTGGTCGGCGATTCGTTCAATTATTTTCGTCTCGTCAAAATTAAACACAATACTCCCACAAACGCAACACTGCGATTGCCCTAGTGGATAGGGCTATCAAGTTGACTGATGCACAGCACCGCCCTTCGGCCATCAGTACGGTGAAGGAAATGTTGAAGTGTAACAATTACCCTAACTGGTTCATTCAGAATGTCTTGAAACAGAGGGTACACAAGCACTACAACGAACTGCAGAACGACAAGGAGGTGGACGAAACGAAGTACATTCCCACGCCATATGTCCCATGCCTGAGTGAAAAGTTGCAAAAAATCCTCAAGGAACAGGGCATAACATTGGCGGTGAAAGCAAAATCGAAATTGAAAAATGAGATTTTCGCTAAACTCAAGGACCCGATCCCACCAGGACAACATAAAAATGTGGTGTATTCGGTACCTTGTGGAACAGGGGATGGAAAGGTGTACATCGGACAGACGGGGAGAAAACTGGACACGCGGATCAACGAGCACAAAAATGACGTAAAACGGAAAGACAACAGGACTGGATTAACGCACCACACGCTATGTGACGGCCATGTGTTTAATTTTGACGAGACGAAAATAATTGAACGAATCGCCGACCAGGAGAGCAGAGTAGTCGCGGAGACATTCCACATCAAGCTGGCAGGGGAAGCCAATACAGTGAACCTCCAGCGTGAGTGTGGATTGTTCAACACGAACTACAATGCGTTAGTGTTTAAGCTGCGACAAGTGACGAACAACGATAGACGACGAAGAGGAAACGAGAGAGGACGCGCACCACAACCGCAAAGTACCCTACTAGACAGTGGTACGTGATCTCCCAGCTGGATAGGAGGTAGCATCAGCTGCGGCGATCAAATTGTGAGTTGTGGGGGGAAAAAAAAATGTTAAATGAAAAATTGTGTTATGTTAATGTTTTAATTTCGTGTTTTTTGTAATAAAATTTTAGGCGTCTGAAGATGGCCGAAATGTGATTAGGCCGAAACGTCACGCAAAAAACAAGTTTGTTTTATTCGTTCACCGAGAAATATCAACAATAAAGAGATATACTCGTTAACGGTGATTAAACCCATCAAACAATGAATATTTGTAAACAAGTTACAAAGTGTTACATTGAGGATCGAAGTAGGCATCGCCGCGAACGGACGTGATTTTGTTTTGCGAGTCAGGATTTTTTTCACTCTCCCGTTTTGTGTGATTTTCCCAATGATTTGGCTGAAATAAAACGCGTGTGATTTTCGGAATTCGTTGAACAAAAATCTGTGTATTTTGCATCAATCAAGGTTTTGACGGTTTTTGTTGTGTTTGTGAATGAAAGATAAATTGAAGAATTTGGGTTTTGAATTCGGACGACTAAATCGATCGCAAAACGGTTGGTGGTGGTGCTATGCCATCCGGCATTCGCATGAAAAGTGCTTGGGGTTTAAAAGTACAGGGTGGAATTGGGGGCTACTGGCCCAACTGTGATTCGACCGGGAAATAGCGGTAGTGTTTTTCAAAAGCACGATGAAGAACGTTTTTTTTTCGAGCTGGTGTGTGTTTCACTTCTCAATAATAGAACCAATGAATAAATAAGAAAAGACGGAACTCTGACTCTAGACTCTGCAAGGAAGGCGCCGAATATTAAAAACTGGAAAAAGAAACTTTCTACAAAAGCTGCTCAAGAAATTGGTGAGAACTTTCCAATATGCATTATATAAAATTCTATTTCATAATATTTACATTATCATTCAAATCTTCTATCATTCTTAACTACATAATGTCTGGAGCGTTTGGTACGGTATGTACACGCATCCTTCCTCCCCTGTAGATTCGAGAACTGCTTCGACAAAAGAACAACAATTGTTCAATAGTCGAGGTAATTTGAAGAATCATCTCTGCGGCAAATACAACGCAGTAGGCCTGGCCGCTTTGACGCTTGCGTCATATCTTTGATATGCTGTAAGCCTCAATATTGACAAGAAAAGTAGTTGGGTGTGATCTAACCCGATTACTTTCCAGGATGCTTTCTCGTACTGGCTGCGTTTATATTAGATTAGATAAGATTGGATTAGACAAGTTACAAAGTGTTACATTACTGATAAATTATTAACGTTTTGGGTACATTTGATGGTGCTTTACATACAGGGGGTGGCCAAAATGTTTGGGATAGGCAATTTTTTTTTCTCTCACAAAAAATTCAACATGCTATAACTTTTCATAGAGCGCATCAAAAAATCTCAAATTTTTACTGTTTGTCAACCTATTATATGTGCATCATTGGTACAAATTTGGGCTCGATTGAATAATGTTTCGCAAAGTTAGAACCGTTCGGGTAAAACACTATTTTTTAGACAACTCATTTTTGAACTGTCATATCTCGGAAACGAGTGAACCAAATCGAATGAAATTTTGAACGTACACCAACAATATGTAAATGCTTCACAAACTATTAAAACAAAGGTACTTTTTGAACGTTGAAAGAAGTTATCATGGATTGACACTTTTTGGATTTTTCTCGAAAAAAATGTAATTTTTTACATCAATGTCAATTTATTTTAGTGTTGATATTCAAAGATTTTCCACTTAAATCATTTTTCCTAAAATATCGGCTTGCACCCTTTTTCGCCATAGTGTACCAGTTATGGCTAATCCCATAAGGAATGCATGCAAATAGTGCAAAAAGGAACCGAAGTAAAAAATGTAAGCATAACTGGTACAGGGTTCCTATCATTGACATACGCTGTAATAAATACTAAAAGTAGTTTTGGCTCCGTTTTTATAATTTTCCTGTAAAGTGTGGAAAGTAAATTATCTTTTAACATTTCGATGACATCGTTGGTCTTCTCGTTATTTTTGTACAAATAGTTTTCCTTAGGTAGTGTCATAATTGGTACATTTACCCTAGAAGAGTGTACGAGCTGTTTTTGTGAATGTGTTACTGTTACACATTTTTGGTGTAGTCTGGAAATTATGCACTTATGAGTAGGTCTTACACATTCTAGGTGCTGAGTGGTCTTAGCGTGTATCGCAGAGTGCATTCGAAATGCACGTTGACACGATGAGATATGTCTTTCTCTTTCCTGAGCCATTAACTAGGTACAATATTACCGTTTAAGATCCAGAGGGTACCAAGAGATCTCCGGAGCGTTATCAGGGAGTCCCATGGTGTTCGTGGAGCTACGAGAAGGTCCCATAGGTGTTTAAGACAGTCTAAGGGGCGCTGTAGGGGGTCGCATGGGCGTTTCAGTGAGTTTTAGGGGGTAGCAGGAGATCTCAGGGGCGTTACAAGGGCCTTTCAAGCACCTAAAACCTCCTGAATCGCCCCTGAGACCCCCTGAAACGCTCCTGAGTCCCTCTGGAGCATCCCTGGCACTCATGAGATCCTTTGCAGCGTCCCTGAGTTCCTTTGCAACCCCCTTGGAGATCTATTGATACCCCTTGAAACCCTCTGAAACGACCCTAAAACCCTCTGCAACTTCCCTGGAACCCCATGAGATCATTTGAAGCAGCCCAAAGGCCTCCTGGAACACCCCTATGACTTCCTGGAACGCGCTTAAAGCCTCCTGAAGCCTTCTGAAATGCCTCTGAGATCTCATGGCACCTCTTGAAATCCCTTGACACATCCTGGAAACCCCCTGGGTTCCTCTTGATACGCACCTGAGATCTACTGGTATCTCCTGAAACCGCCCCTGTGACCTCCTTGTATCCCGTGGAACACCTGAGATCCCCTGGAAACCCCTAAAGTGACCCTGAGACCACCTAGTACCCTGGAACCCCCAGGGACCCCTTGAAATGCCCCTTAAGCCCTCTGGAACTAGTACCCCCTTAGAAAGCATCTCTGAGGCCATCCGGAATTGACCCCATCTTAAATGCCCAGGGGCCTTGCGAACTAAGTTTCTTCATTAAAGCCATTACTGAACTTATGAACAAATGTCCCTCTTTTTATGCCTTTTTTAAATTTAAATACATTTTTATTTAAGCACCCCCAGCCAGGTGCATAAAAGGAGATTCCAGTGTATAAGTATAATATTGGCATGGATTCGTACCCTGAAAAGTTCAGCTAAAAATTCCAAAGTGTTATTGAAAGGTGTACATTAAGGTGGCCCACACTTATATGAAAAAGAAAAATTTCGAAAAATGTCAAGTCTTACCTCCTAAATCAGATGTTTTGAACTCCCAGAAGCTACGTTCAAAATTTGAGCAAAATCGGTTGAGCCTAAGGGGGCGCTCAAAACGCTTGAAGTTTGTATGGGAAAACTTGGCCAAATGTATGCAGAAATTTTAAGTTTTCGAATTTTGCCGCTAGGTGGCGCTGTAAGCGTTCAATAAATAAACCCTTTGGCATTTTTGTAGGTGACTATATGCCAAACAACTTTGTCGAAGACCGCAAAGTGATCCAACGTCTGTGAAAAAAGTTATACTCTAGGTAAGGTGAGGTGAAACATTATTGATATTTTTCCAGTACATGTAAAGGAATAATATCAATAATGAAATCTCAATTCTTTGCCTCACTTTGCCTAGGATATAACTTTTTTCACAGACGTTGGATCACTTTGCGGTCTTCGACAAAGTTGTTTTGCATATAGTCACCTACAAAAATGCCAAAGGGTTTATTTATTGAACGCTTACAGCGCCACCTAGCGGCAAAATTCGAAAACTTAAAATTTCTGCATACATTTGGCCAAGTTTTCCCATACAAACTTCAAGCGTTTTGAGCGCCCCCTTAGGCTCAACCGATTTTGCTCAAATTTTGAACGTAGCTTCTGGGAGTCCAAAACAACTGTTTTAGGAAGTAAGACTTGACATTTTTCGAAATTTTTCTTTTTCATATAAGTGTGGGCCTCCCTAGTGTACATGGTTGACGTGATAATTGGGTTCTTTAGGGGTATCAGGATTATTTCATAATCGGATTCTCCGCCCAAAAATTAGTCGAAATCCAAAATTTCATAATTTTTGGAGTCCGGGAACTATTTTTAAAATCCATTTAAAGTTTGTATGGGGAATTTTTTTTGTTCGGGTCGAACTGTCACTTTATCGATTGAACTGTCATTCTATCCACGAAAATTATAACTGTTTTGTTAATTTAACCCTCAAAACAAAGGTATTGGAATCCAATAAAATCAAGTTATACTCAGAAAAATGAGCTCTTTCGATTAGGCTATGGAAAAAAGCAATATTTTATTCACTAAACAACCCAATTGTGGGAAAACGAGTTAGCCAAGTGTAATTACGTTCGAAAATGGATACATCGCCAGAAATTACGCGCTTGGATATTACAAAAGGTACGAACCTTTTTCGTATTCAATGTAGGGTATTTTGGCCAATAGTGGATCCTTAACCTACAGTGGACCCACTTATATTTTTCTTAATTTTCCGGCTCAAATCTGTTTTTACCGGTGAACTTCCACTGGGAAACGATTGGAAAATGATAAAAATTGCAGCTGAGCAGACACAAACCAAAACAAACATACTCGTGAACAATAGAGGCCCGAGAATACTCGCACTTCTTTATTCGTGAGTAAACGAAGCTGGCAAGCACTCGCATGTGATTCGCGAAGCTTCGTGAGTTTTTTGCATTATGACGAAAAACGCATTTTAACGACTGGCACAGCTGCTTTTCAGGAACAATGAAGCATATAAAGCATTAGTTTATGTTGGATAATCACTGGGTTTGCTATTATAACCACAATAAAATGCACTTCCCGTACCTCCACTAGTTCTTCACGAATAAAAACTCATGAGTGTTTCTGTTTTAGTTTTGCTTCTTACTCACGAAGCAGGCGGGTGCGAATAAACTCACACATTGTTTACTCACGGAATCGTGAGTAAGCCTTGTGTTGGCTTTACACTCGCGAATAGCTTCATGATGAGAGTAATTCCATTGCTGGAGGGCATCAAAACTATGCGTTTCATCGTTATATTTAGCAATGGACCAATGCACGCTTCATTTGAGTGGTACCATGTTATCTAGGTGGCCATGGAAACGAGTTCATTTTTCTGTAGACACTGCACGTGTCAAACGTCATATTAGTCCTGTTCAATGAAGTATTAGCATTAGCCGAATGCAGGGGCACATTTTAGGGCTTGATTATGGTGATTTAACCTTCTTCTGGCATTAAAAAAAGTTACGAATAATGCATTGGGGTCATTATGACCCAGAAAATCAAACTCTTATAGAATGATGATTTTTTCACCAATTCAAATGACCATAGTCTAATTTGATAGATAATTTCGTCAAAAATGTGTTGATATGTTGAAATAGTGGTTCCGGGAACATTGGCCACCGGGAATCTGCTACACAGGGTACCATGTCGGACATGTGGGATAGCACTACATTTTGCAAGTAGTTGTGGAATATCCCGCATTCTGGACCACTTAGAAGGATACTGTTTTCGGCAAAGTTGCTCAGAAGGCTAACAGCTTTCACATAGGAAACAATTTAGTTCGAGAATCACTCGCTGCGTGGCGCTAGTGATCCTATAAGCTTCCACTTCAGTCCGGACGACGTATATCTCCCGTTCTGGACCACCTAGAAAGACATTGTCTTCGGCAAAGTTGCTCAGAAAACTAAGAGCTTTCACATAGGAAACAATTTAGTTCGAGAATCACTCACTGCGTGGCGATAGTGTTCTTAGGAGCTTCCAGTTCAGTCTGAACGTCGTATATCTCACGTTCTGGACCACCTAGAAGGATACTGTCTTCGGCAAAGTTACTCAGAAGACTAAGAGCTTTTACAAAGAAAACAATTTAGTTCGAGAATCACTCACTGCGTCGCGCTAGTGTTCTTAGGTGCTTCCAGTTCAGGCCGATACACCATTTTGAAGGGTGACCCCAAACTTTTGGTCGATGACATCAAGAGTTAATTTACTTAATAACTTTTTTCTAGATTTTTTAGCTAAATTCGGTAAAAAGCAGTCAAAACCGAATAGAAAATAAATTATATTACCGATCTCATCTTAAAATTTGGTCGACCCAATTTCCAGCGACACTACCGTAAGTTTATTTCATTTTTTAGAAAATTTGGCAACTTTAACTTAAGTTTACATACAAATATTTTTGAAAATGTTACATTTAAATCATGTTCAAAGTTATTTTGACTTATTATCTTTTGAATGAGACCTGGGGTTTTCAAAACGGACGCAAATTGGCGGAGATATGGGCCTAAAACAATGACATGTTTTTGAGGGGACGACCCCAAACTTTTGATCGAGAGTATATGTGCCAATTCTTACTAATTCGGTATTTCCTTTGCAAATCGGTTTGGCGAATCTCTTAAAAGTAACCTTGCGAAAATATTTCGAATTTCCTTTTGGCGGAATTTCTTCAGTAAATTCTTTTTTTTTTAAATTTTTATTAATGTGTATTTTACCTTAAATGCTAATTCTACACTCCTCAGCAAATTCTTTGAAAATCCTTTAGCAATATTTAGTGGATTTGATCCAAAACTTCATATAAGTTTTTTTTGGGTTTTCTATTTCGGCAATTCTTTGAAATTTTGTTCGACAAATCTTTTGGAAATTTCTCAGCAGTAATATTGGAAATTGATTGAAATTATTATATTTGAAAATACCTACATCATAACTGTGGGGTTCGTGATTGTACTGTTAGTAACGCCAGCCTTTTAGGTGTATTGTAAGCCACGAATTGTTGGTTCGATTCCCATCCCGGTCGGGAGAAAATTTTCGCCAAACGGAAAATTTTTCATTGAGCCACTGGATATCTTACAGTCTTACATGTAATCCGTTGTCTAGTGCAAGTTATATTCAGTCTGTGGTCTTTGGCTGAAGAAGGTGTGCAAATTTATCAGGCAACTCTTACGGGATTTCCTTTATCAATTTCTTTGGAAGTTTTCTTCTATCTCTTTAATCGGGGATTTTCTGCCGTAGGCAGGTTCATACCGGCTCTTTTTTGGAAGTTTCATCTGCAATCCCTTTGGAAATTTAGCTGACAATCAATGACTTTTGTTATTCTTTCGACAGCTCTTTGCAAAATTGATTTTTTTTAAATATCTAGTATTCTTTCAGCATTGGAAACTCCTTTAGAAAATCCTTACAGAATTTCGTTTGTTATTACTTTGGAAATTCAATTAGAGGAGTACGAATTGAAAAAAAAATGCAATGGTACACAGATAAAAATAATGATATTTACACGTCATGTAAACTTCATTTTAGTCATGTAAACTTACTGTTATGATAGTTTACATGATATATCATGTAAATTTGCGTTATATGACATGTAAACACTCAGAGTCATGCTGAATTACATGACATATAATGTAAGTTTACATGATATTTTATGGCATTTACATGATATGTCATGTAAACTTCTGTGATATCCCACGCTCCAATTATGTGCATCATATGTCACAGAATTTTACACTCTTTTTTCGATCTGTGTATGTCCGGAGAAAATCTCATCGGAATTACCTAAAGAATTTCTAAAAAATCAAGGTATTTTCAAGAAGATTATCAACAATCAAAATTCAGAATATTTAAAAAAGCAATTTCCAAATACGTTTGAATGTTGAAATAGCTGAAGGCACCCTCAAGAAATTACCGAATGACTTTCCAAAGGAATTGCTACTGAAATTTCACAAGGGAATCCTGAAGTAAATTCCGTCTTGAACTAAATTGTTTTCTATGCGGAAGCTGTTAGTCTTTCGATCAATTTTTCCCAAGACAGTATCCTTCTAAGTGGTTCAGATCGCGAGATATACGACATTCAGACTAAACTGGAATCTCCCAAGAGCACTAGCGCCACATAGCGAGTGATTCTCGAACTAAATTGTATTCTATGTGAAAGCTCTCAATCTTCTGAGTAAGTTTTCCCAAGTTACTTTTCTAAGTGGTCCAGATCGCAAGATATACGACGTTCAGACTAAACTGGAAGCTACCAAGAGCACTAGCGCCACGCAGTGAGTGATTCTCGAACTAAATTGTATTCTATTTGAAAGCTCTCAGTCTGCTGAGTAACTTTTCGCAAGATAGTATCCTTCTAAGATGTTCAAAACACGAGATCTCGGAGCTCCTAAGAATACTAGCGCGACGCAGTGAGTGATTCTCGAACTAAATTGTTTCCTATGTGAAAGCTGTTAGTCTTCTGAGCAACTTTGCCGAAGACAGTATCCTTCTAAGTGGTCCAGAATGCGAAATATTCCACAACTACTTGCAAAATGTAGTGCTATCCCACATGTCCGACATGGTGCCCTGTGTAGCAGATTCCCGGTGGCCAATGTTCCCGGAACCACTATTTCAACATATCAACACATTATCAACGAAATTATCTATCAAATAAGACTTTGGTCATTTGAATTGGTGAAAAAATCATCATTCTATAAGAGTTTGATTTTCTGGGTCATAATGACCCCAATGCATTATTCGTAACTTTTTTTGTGGCGCCATTATGGTTTCACCTTAAGAATTTTTTCTTTTTAAAGACTTGTTTCTGCAAAATATTAAAAGTCAAGAAGTTTTATTGCGATAACTTGACTAACAAAAGAGATATTAATGCTTGAATTAACGTTTTGGGTCATAATGACCCCAATGCACGACGAAGGTTAATCTTGGTTCTATAATCTTCAGGGAATGAAATTATCGATCACGATCGCGATAGCAGAAAACTCTCCCACACGCATTATCGGCGAAAGAAGACGTGCGATAAATTCAGACCCGGGTTTCTCCCGAGAATGTGTTTTCGCTCGTTCCGCAGCGCCGAAAATCGATTATCATCAGCAATGAAAAGTTAACTGGTTTGCTTTCTGCTCTTTGTTCGCCTTTCCGTAGTCCCGTCGTCACCGGCTGTAGCTTTTATGTATAAAATTTCTGTCCTCTCTCGAGCAGCTTGTGTGGTCGGGTGGTTATGGTGCGCGCTCATACAGATTTTTGTGGGGGGTCTAGGTTCGAATCCCGTTAGCGACAAATTTTTGTTATTTGTCTTCTGATAATCATCGCGATAACTTTGCAGGCGATAAAGTTGGATAGCGATAATGAAAAGAGTAATTTCCAGTTTTCGGCCATCTTTGATCGGGGACAAACAGCAACGACCGATAAACATTTCTCACAGGAAAAGTAAAAACAGAAAAAATCGGTTGCTCGAAAAACGCCGTTTTTCGTCTCAATTTGCTGATAATTTCATTCCCTGATAATCTTGTAACCCCGTTATTTAATCTGTTTAGTGAATACACTTATTGAGTTCACTTGGAAGGCACCGTTCACAGAAACTAGTGATCAAATGATTATCATAAACATTTCTATGTGCATTATACCCCATCGGCGCATTTTAATCGTTATTCCCATTCCTGTGATGAGAAGCACAGCTTCTGCAAAGTAAATGTACGGTGATAATTCCAGTGCTAGAATTTTGTGCTCAACTACGGTGAATGCATAAGCTGCATGCTTGAAAGATTTTCATCTCGTGTCTCACTATGCAGGCAATAGTATTAAGTATCGTATTTTTCCGCAAGCATGAATCTTATCCTTTGAACTCAAACTAACTACGACACTACTAGCCCGTGTAGCTGCCGGCTTAGAATAGCACTACGGACCCCCTGTTCCGGGGGTAAAAGTCCACCAAACAGGGAACCCCAATCCAAGGTGTCAGGCGACCCGTGCTGATGGATGAATGATTGAGGGGGTTTCAAAGATGCTCGATCGTTAACGGAGCCCGTAACGTGGGTAGATCACCTTTTCGTGTTGAGTTACGGAGTAAAATCTACCGAAACCTAGTGTCGTCCTACTTTTCCAATTTTGGAATATGCGTTCTGGCAATTCAAGGGATCATAGTATTTAGTCCTTGTCACTGGTATCGTGGTGGCTTACGGTCTCTGAATAAAACTAAGTTAACCAACTTTACTTTGCAGATAGTTAAAAACCTCGCCGTTCGAGGCTAAACTTGATGCAAAGGACATCAAATCGGGTTAGGGATCCATGTATGTACTAACTCTTCAAAGACAGGTAAGTGCTGGTATGCAAGGAACATACTAGAATCCTTATTACTGAACATATGCTCCATTATTGGAATGGCGTTGCTGCTAATGTTAAAACCCGGGTTCTAAACTTCTTACTGGGGAGAATTTAGCAGTAAAACAAGGGTGATGCTAGGTTTCCGATGCATGGCCAATATCAGTACTCTTGTTTTGTTTTCTAAGAAAACAAAACAAAAACTGTATCAAAATCGATACTTTATTGCCCCTCAATGGCAATTGAGTAATGCGACATGCACTACACTAAGGATACGGGTAATGTCACAATAGATCTAAAAACTGGTCGCAGTGACAAACCCGAACAGGAATAAAAAAAAAAAAAAAAAACTACGACACGAAATTGGCAGGAGTCTATGGTAGTTTTGTATCTGCTCAGTTGTCATATTTAAGAGTTTCAAGTAGTTAAGTAGTTCAATATTAAGTGTGAAAGACAAAAAAAAATATCAGAAAATCTAACACCGATCAGCTTGAGGTTTAACTGTACACTTTATCGCTTTTTCCTTTCCCCGTCAATATGCCATCTTTTGCATAAGATGAAACAAAGGGCAAAACTTTCGCTTTGATTGTAGTTTGTTTGAACTTTCGCCAAGAACACCAGCTTGATATTGCGCTCGAATGCAGAATTTCGTTTATAAATAGTAAATGTGTGGCGACAGCGTGGGCCTTATTTCAACGAGGGACATAATTTCTCACTTTTTGAATAAGCAAGGTTTAGAAAAGACATCATAATCATTTTCATAGAAAGCTGACTAAGTTAGATCCATCAAAAATGTCGCAAAACAAATCATACTACAGAAAAGGATAATATGTAAGGATTTATTCATCAATTGTGTGGCCTTGGCCATGAAAATAAAGAAAATGGAGTAAACTTGATCCTAAATCGTCGGAACAGATGAATGTGGGAGCGTATGATGAATGACTAAACTTTTTCTTTCTCATTGCTACTAACCTGCGGCACTGCTAGGCACATCGCTATCATCCAAATGGCCAGTATATACCGTACGGCTCGGGACAGTTTTGACGTGGTGTGCGATCGAAATGGTTTGCAAATGGCAACGTACCTACGGAACGACGAGTAAGGAAATGGGTATTTATCGCAGTTTGTGTCCATAACGAAACGTGATACGGCTGATGAAATATGAGATGAATCCGGGGACGGACAAACGCAAGAAACGCAACTTTCTTCTGAGATTGCTTCTGTCATTATTAAAGAATTACACGGCGAGAATGCTGTTGTTTCATTGGCTGTGTTTTCCAAGGGAAAGATTAAAGTTTACAGTTTCACATTATCATAAAGTTTGTTTGCGTGTCTCGTACTTGGCGTGACGCTAAAAGTAGCATTAGAATTTGTTGATGCGTAGCGCAAACAATATTTCGCATCGATTCTATGACATTTCCCGGAAAATCATTTTCCGGAAAAACATTTTCCGGAAAACATTTCCCGGAATGACCCATTTCCCGGAAACCCATTTTCCGGAATGTTCCATTTCACGGAAACCCATTTTCCGAAAACCCATTTTCCGGAATGGAACATTTGCCGGAAAACTGTTATCGCTATTCACAGACTCATTAAATTTCAACCTTTGACTTATTTTGGTTGGTATTCGTTGAAAAATTTAAGCAGGGCTTTCAGCGTTATTTCCAAATCTTCGACAAAACATTAAAAAAATATTAGCAGTTATGATGCCAACAGTTTTATCACTACATCTTGAATGAACAGCCATTGTTTAATGAAGGAAAATTTTCAATGACAATTCTGGCAGCTCTAGTTCCAAAAGATAACATTCAAAAGAAAACGAAAGAAAGGAATAATATCTAATAAAATGGTAACCATTATACTCTTGGTTTAAAGTTTCTTACAATTTAAGAGCTCTATAGGTGGGTTGCAGATAAGTCAATATTAGATCAGGAAATGAAACGCGACGCGAACAAAGAAAAAACAAAAATAAAATGTTGAAATGAAAAAAAAAATGGGAGACGAAATGTCAAATTTTAAAAATGGGAAAGTTAATGAATGACTATATCAAAGAAGAGTATACTGTATTAAATTTATCTGTAGCAGTCACCCTCTTATACCCTCTTATTGTTTCTCTCATATGTTCTTTGCCTCTTTGATACTGAACCTTTAAAGCTGTAAATAACAAAAGGCCAACTTTGCCTAACGACTGGGTGTGGCTTATTAGGACAAAAATACATTTGGCCACACTATTACTAAGCCAAATTGTCATTAGGCTAGATTGAAACGAAAGCGATCGAAAAACAGGCCTCGAAAGAACAGCCCATTGCTAGAAGAAGGGATAATCTCTAAAGGTGCAATTGACAGTTTGGCAATTAAACAACTCTGCAATAGTCTAACTTGAAAGAACAACACATTTGTAAGAGAAAGAAAAATAGTTAATAGTTTGGCCGCCAATCAAATACGCAACGTTGTAACTAGAAAGAACAGCCTATTAAATAAAGAAGGGCAAATCTCCTATATAGAATGCAACAAGTGCCAATAAAACACATGTTGGAAACCACCAGATAAAATTAATAAATTGGGCGCGAATCATTTCTGTAACGTTACATCGTTGAAAAGAACAGACTGTAAATTAAAGAAGGGCAAATCTCCTATGCAGTTAGCAGTTGAACTATGTAAATGCACCTAGAACAGCCTTTGACGAAAAAGAAGAACAATTTGTTATTGAAAAGCCAGTCGAAATATATCCATTCGGTCCAACGATGCTGGCTCTACTTTGCTAAGTAAACTAAAATGAGAATCTGAGTTCCATTCATTTACAATCTTGAAAAAATATATAAAAAAAAGTTTTAAGGCTCGATTTTATGGAAATTGATCATCAGCTGTAAAATTAGTCGTAATAAGAATCAAAAAACAGATCATATTAAAAGATTCTAAAATTTCTTCTCAGGTTTTCCTAGAATTGCCTTTCCGGGAAATTAGGCATTCCGGGAAATGGAGCATTCCGGAAAATGGTTTTCCGGGAAATGGGTTATTCCGGAAAATGTCTTTCCGGGAAATGGGGTATCCGGGAAATGATTTCCGGGAAATGTCTTTCCGGGAAATAGTATAGAACCTTCGCATCCGTCATTCATATACCTAATGCATTTTTTAGAAGTTTTATTACTGCGGAAAAGTTGTTCCTCGCTCTTCATTGTCACGTGTCAAAGCATCTTAGTAGAGTACTTTCCATTAAAGACGAACATACCTGGTGGCAGCACAGAACCAGATGTTTAGCTGCCAACGTGTTCTGGGAAATTTTTAACTTTTCATTGCTACTGCTTATTTGATTCTCGAGCTTCATCGTGTTGAGAGTAATTAGATTCTAATTATTTCAATTACATTTTAAGCCACTCACTTGTTGGTTACCCAGCAGCGCCAGTTATGTGGAGGTGTTGAAAAACTTTTGAAATTATCTTAATTGACAGAAGACTTACCGCTCAACTGTGAAGGCTGTTATCGTGAGGACTGTTGCATTGGCAGATGTTTCCGCCGCGAAGCCTTGCAGTACGCAAACATTGTTGTCGAACGGGTACGGATACCTGAACCAGAGCAAGTAGACTTCCTGAGGTACACCTGGAAAGAAATGGAAAACTTTGGGTTAATTTAGTGACGAACCACAAAACAGATGTAACTCTTTAACAGAGCATTCAATTTAAAATGTGTAATTAAAAGTGAAGATATTCCACAGCTTGAGACTTTTCCCCATTTATTGTCTGACGAAACATTTCACTGCTCTTGAATATGACTGTGCTTCTGTACTTGTTGATAACTAGTACAAACATGTGTGATACGCCTAAGTTGAAATTCACGAATACATAAAAAAATAAGAATTAATAGTACAAATTCTAACTTTTTTTAAATTTATTTTCCTTTCTGCTCTACATAGGTTGTTGTTACGAGCTACATATACTGCTACAAAAATACGGCTGTAGCTGACTATGGCATATTAGGTGAGTAAAAACCAATAAAAATGACTTTTTGCCTTTCTCGTACACCAAGGTGTACCGAAAGGCTATATGTTCACTCCAAAAACGAAAATTTGATAGAGCCTCCGGAGAGGTCAAGTGTTATATACCAATCGACTCAGCTCGACGAGTTGAGATGATGTATGTGTGTGTGTATGTGTGTGTGTGTGTGTGTGTGTGTGTGTATGTATGTGTGTGTGTGTGTGTGTGTATGTGTACAAAAAGGTCACCTCTTTTTTAGATAGTAAATATGAACCGATTTCAACGACCGATGGTTCATTCGACGCGGTATATTGCCCCATTGTTTCCTATTGAAAATGGTTCAGATCGGTCCAGCCGTTCCGGAGTTATGGCCATTTACGTGTTCCGGACCGGTACCCCAGAAAGGGGCCAGATATGAAAATGCAACAAACCCATGCATGCGACCCATCAAACCACTGTATTTTCGATTATCTGATGAACGGGAAGTAGAAAAATAGTTTTAGACTATCGGTAGTGTTTCGGAACAGGTTCCGGGTGTCCCGCCGGAAGTGGCCAAATATAAAAGTGAACCAAACCCATGCATGCGACACATCAAAGAGTGGCTTTTTCGATAACCAAATGAATGGTTAGCAGTAAAATAGTTTCAGCCCATATCTGAATCGGTTGTGTTATGGAACCGGTTCCAGGTGTCCCGCCGGAAGTGGCCAACTAAAAAAGTGAACCAAACCCATGCATGCGACACATCAAAGAGTGGCTTTTTCGATAACCAAATGAATGGTAAGCAGTAAAATAGTTTCAGCCCATATCTGAATCGGTTGTGTTATGGAACCGGTTCCAGGTGTCCCGCTGGAAGTAGCCAATTAAAAAAAAAAAATCCAAACCCAGGCATGCGACACATCGAACTGCGGCTTTTGTGATAACCTGATGAACGGTAAGCAGGAAAGTAGTTTTAGACTATATTTGAACCAGTAGCGTTTAAGAACCGATTCCAGGTATCCCACCGGAAGTGGCTAACTATAAAAGCGAACCAAACCCATACATGCGACACGTCGAACAGCGGCTTTTTCGGTAACAAGATTAACGATAAGCAGGAAAACAGTTTCAGACCATATCTGAACCGGTTGTATACCGGAACCGGTTCCAGGTTTCCCGCCGGAAGTGGCCAACTAAAAAAGTGAACCAAACCTTTGCATACAGCACATCAAAGAGCAGTAAAATAGTCTTTGACCCAAGCTCTGACCACACCTAAGATTACCGGCAGTGTTGCAGAATCAGGATTACATGCATCCATCGCTGAAAATACAACAAAACAAAATCGATGCAAGCGATACATATGCGTAAACGAACAAAATCTTGATAAAAATTTAAGCGATCTTGTCAAATCCCACCATTTTTCTGAAGCGAAATTACACAGTAGGATGGATCAACGTTGTATGGGAGAATTTTATTTTTATAGCATCTATCCCCTTTTGATTGCCGGGGCCCGTGGCGCAGTGGCTACACGTTCGCTTCATAAGCGGCTGGTCAAGGGTTCGATCCCAGCCCCGGCACTTCGTCAGTTGCTTTTCCCCTCGAGAGCGGCTGGCACTTGACCCTCTTCTGAGCTCTCATAGCTCAAACGGACCCGGATAATTGGATATCGGTGAACGGCAACCCATAATGGACGACCCCCAATCGAACTGGAAAAGGAACAACAGCCATACATCATTTGATCCTCGTGCTCATCATTCTACCAAGGACAGGGTAGAAAAGTGAAAGCAGCACAAAGGCAAACCAGTTCGATATAGTTGAATAAGAATATAATAGAATAAGCGCTCTACAAGTGTAAGCGCAGCCGCCATTTGGAATCGCTCACGTAGTGCCTAGTGGACAAAAGAGCTGTAAAATAGGTTAAGTGGTTAAGAATAACAAAAAATCCCCTTTTGCGACTTAAATTACTGCGCACAGTTTTGATGCAGCTGGTTGAGCCATCGCGCTCTGTAACACGGTTGAAATTTGAATGGGTTTTATTATGGAAAATTTTACTTGCTTGAACTTTTTTTCAAATTTTACACGAATCTTATACTGCCGTTCCACGCCCAATTGTCCCATGTTATATGGGAATCCCACATAACATGGTATAATCATGCGCAGAACGGCAGTATAACCAATGATAATAAAGTAAAGGCTAAACTGTGCAGAAAAAAATGCTGAAATGTCTTGATAATGTTCACGCTCGTTGAAATCTACTCTAAAGAGAGTAGATTTCTACTCAGTTGCTTACTTTTCTAAAAACTGTCAAAAGTGAGTGACAGTGCTTTTTTTCAAAATTAGTCATCTACTCACTTTTGAGTAGTCTCAAATTTTTTACCACTCACTTTAACGGAAATGTCTTAGAACAATTTGGATGAATCCTTGTCAGTTTCAAGTTGTTCAAACTGTTTTTAACTATTTTCAAACTCAGCAAGAAAAACATATAGTGCCTTTCACCGGTGAATGTTTTAAACGTCGATGATTTTGAGAAGTAAGTAAGAATATTATTGATTTTTTATGAAAACTTGAACTTAACTAGATTTTCAAAATCGTCATTACCATCTAGGGCTACGCCTCGGTGTACGCTTCCCGGGAACTTCCTTATTGGAAAAGGCTCAGCTGATCGATACGGTACGGGTATATTCGACGAGAAAGGCGCTATCACCACTAGGTGGATTAATCTGGGTTTTTTTTAATTTATTTTCCTTTCTGTCCTACACAGGTTGTTGTAACGAGCTACATATTAGTGTGGGACACGCTTGTATGGAAAAAATGAATCCTCGCTCCAGTCGACTTTTTAGATCCCATTTAGGTCCCATATGAACTGTACAAAATTTCAGAGCAATCAGTGAAACTATAATTTTGCGCAAGCGTTTCAAAGTTTTCATAGGATTTACTATGGGAAAAATTACACTTTCAAACAAAAAATCCCAGAGGTCATCCCTTGTCTCCTTAATTCAAATCGATCAATGCTTCTTGTAGAAAAATCATGTATGAAACTTTCCTTCGAAGACAGCAAAACAATTGGATGCTTGTGGAATAAGTTATTGATTTATTACCGAATAGTGATCCAACGACCGGCTTTTTGTTTTGTTTTATCAGCAGCACTGCTGTTGCCGTTGCCGCATGGGGTGGCGGGAGGCATCATCACCCCTAGAAACAGCAGCATCCAAAGCAGCAGCTACAGTGCTGCTAATAAAACAAAACAAAAAGCCGGTCGTTGGATCACTAATCGGTAATAAATCAATAACTTTTTCCACAAGCATCCAATTATTTTGCCGGCTTCGAAGGAAAGTTTCATAAATGATATTTCTATAAGAAGCATTGATCGACTTGAATTAAGGAGACAAAGGGCGACCTGTGGGATTTTTTATCTGAAAGTGTAACTTTTCCCATAGTAAATCCTATGAAAACTTTGAACCGCTTGCGCTAAATTATAGTTTCACCGATTGCGCTGAAACTTTGCACAGTTCATATGGGGCCTAAATGGAATCAAAAAAGTTGACTGGAGCGAGAATTTGATGTTTGTCCCATACTACTACATATACTGCTACAAAAATACGGATGCAACCGACTATGGCATATCAGGTGAGTAAAAAAAACAGAAAAATGACTTTTTTCCCAAGTTGTCTTAAGCTAAATGCTAAAAGCTCGTGAAGAGTTTGGCTGCACATATTTTCATTTTTTTTTATTTCACTCAAAGATGAGACAAACATTGTTGAGCATAGGTTATCGGATCTATATATCTGCATCACTTATGATGGCATATCGCTGTGTTATGAAATGAATAAAAAATAATGGATAAGGTACATCCCAAGTAACCATGACGCTGCATATAGAGCATTAATTTCGCTTTATAGTGTATTATATGACATGCGATGTAAAGTTGTTTTGTTATATAGGTACCATTAAAGTAGGTTCAAAGTCGAAAGTGGCGCTACTATTGTTGATTTGAAGCAAGCTTTACTGTGGTGATTGCTAAAGCATAAAAAATGCTTGTACCATATAGCTAATGCAATGAAATAGTATGGAATGTATACTTAAGGCAGGGCTGCCCAACGTACGGCCCGCGGGCCGGATCCGGCCCGCGAGGAAATTTTGTGCGGCCCGCGGCACGATTGGACAAAAATGATAGAATTTAACCCGAGATATTATTATTCTGAATATTTTCCTTTTTCAATGGAAATGTATTTTAATAATTTAAAAAAATAAAATGACTTTTTAGAGTATATTTTGTAAAATTTTTAAAAGATTTAAAAATATGCAAGCATTTGGTTTGAGTGTCCTACAGAATTGAAGTAAAAGATTCTTAACAATAAAATAATGTGTAATGTAAAAATTCGCTTGATGAGATTGTATAGGGTGTCCCAGAAAGTATGGGCACAACTTTGCAGTTCTGTCATTCGGGAATGGATGCATACACAAACTTGATTTTCACACATGTCCTGCCTTTATATATCAACATCAAATGCCAATTATTAAAATTTGCATTTAACACTTCGTTTGAATGCGGTAGAACATTCCATAAAGGACCTTTTAAAGCTTCTGCACAAATTGCTAAATTTTTCAATAACATCGCTTAACAAATTGTTTTCTACGCATGAAATTAAGCTTGATAAAAATTTCAAAAAATATATCCGAGTATTTCTACATGTGTATCTATTATACAACCCTTAATTTGAATTGAAAAGAAATACTTTTGAACTTGAAAAATGGATTGAAACACCAAAATCAATATTTTTGAAAACCCGTTTTTCAAATAGTTGAAAACAAGCTTCTGAATTTATATCACGACATGCAGAAAATTACATTTTAATTTTACTATAAGTAAAATTAATGCTCCAGCTTTATAAATTGTCGATTGAATTATTTTTATTCTCGTTAAAACATGTTTTGAAACTCGAATGTCTGTGGGCATGTCTTATCCAGAAATAGAAAAGACGAATTTTTCAGTTTTCTCAAAATTCTGAAATGCTCGTACGCACAGGTACAACATATTTTTATAAAAAAATTCAATCAACCAGCTGAGAAAACATGTTTTTGAATATATCATGTGAAACAAATTCGAAAAATATGTTTCGAATTTGGATGTTTGGCAAAACCGTAAAAAAGTAGTTTGTGCAGAAGTTTTGAGAGATATTTTTTCATTTTAAATATTCTGCATACAAAAACCCTTTTTTATGTATAAACTCTTTATAGGAATCAATTAAAATACTTTGAATAAAAATACAAAAATATAAAAATTGTTGTTTGTAGAGAAAATTATTGTGTTTTCGCTATACAAAGTTGTGCCCATACTTTCTGGGACACCCTATAAAACAAAATAGAAAGATTATGTCATAAACTTAATTTAGGAAAAACATGAAAATTTTTTCACAATTTTTGAAGCTTTCAAAGATTTTTTGTGCCATTCAATAGCTTTGTCTGGTACTACATTGAAACATGTTATTGAAACTTCCTAAATACTTTGACAAGCTCCAATATTCTGCAAGAAATCAAAAAACTTTTCAAATTTCATTAGAAACATTAAACTGCAAAAAAGTTCTTTTCTATTATCTAGCCATGCTCAGAAGGGAGCGGACCTGGTGTGATGGTCAAAGCACGTGACTATCACGCTAAGGAGCTGGGATCGAATCCCACTCCCGGCAAACTCACAAAATGTGAGTTCATCCTTCGGAAGGGAAGTAAAGCGTGGGTCCCGAGATGAACTAGCCTAGGGCTAAAAATCTCGTTAATACAGATAAAAAAAATGATCCGAAAAGATAAAAAAAACATAATGTATTAATTAATATTTTAATTCTGACCCGTCGACTGGTATGCAGTTTCACCAGTGGCCCGCGGCCGAAAAAGGTTGGGCAGCCCTGACTTAAGGCATCATGTCAACAAAAGAAAAAAAAAGTATTTTTTCATTTTTCGGTCTATTTTTATCTTCTCATACCTGTTCCGATACTCTCACTCTGATGTTTTTTATTCTAATTCGGGAATTGAACCTAGACTGCTGAAACTGGACTGCGATGAAACTCGGACGCGCTAACGCTGTGCTACGGCTACCATGCATTTTGCACCCGGAAAAATGTGCAACATAAAGTAACGTATACTCAGCTCGTGCTTTATTGATTTGTGTTTTCAGCAGCTCTAAGGAATTGTGCTAGGGTCTGAATGCCATCAGTTATCTTACTCTTCCAAATTCATTCGAAAACAAGCGATTGTAGAACCAATTGATTCCACAAACGAAGATAATATAAAGATATAAATTCTGCTCTTATTGTTTGCATACGTGCTCACTTCTACCATTTATTTTATGAAATCGGGACACTATATGTTAAATAAGGAAACCAATACCTCAACCCTACATATTTTTTGTTCCCTCAGCATCTGATTGTCTTTATGTCCCAACCAGAATAAAAAAACCATACACAATATAAATTTTCAGCAACATCTGAGCATGATAATCCAAGTTCTACGCAGCAATCCATGAAAATTTGGGTTTGTTTTTCTTTTCTTTTTAAATGGTTGTGTTTTTAAAAAGGTTGTACAGATTTTTTTTCGACCTGATGTTTTTTTCTGTTTACAATTATGAAAGCATTTGTAAAGGCATATATAAAGTAATAAATCCTTGCATTATTGATTGCCATAAAGCTTTTAACATGGTAATGCAATGAAGCATTAAACAACGTCCCTATAGAACTATACCGAACTGTCAAAATCCCATAATGCTTCAATGCTTTCATAATGTAGAGTTAACGCTTCATTACTTGACAGGTGTAGAATAAAAGTTATCTCGCATTGGCTAAACTATAATACGATTGAATTAATGTTATGATATAATGCTTGTGGTTACTTGGGATACTCGTATAGGTTCATGCATCTATGTTCTATCTTCGCCATATATTCAATAACTGTCCAAGTGTACCACTTCTACATGCACAACCAGTCTTAACCCTCCTTTGGCATTAGGGTCATTTTGTGACCCAAACCGTACATAACGCCAGCGAGCTGTTCCCAACGTAAAGGAAGGGTAAATGTATTGGAGCCCTTCTCAAACTGCCTGAAACACTTACGAAACATTTTAAAACGCCTCTGAAAGCACCTAAGCGCATGTTAAGCCCCAAAAATCCCTCTGAAATCTCCATGAACGTCCTGAAACGTCTAGAAACGCATTAAAACTTTCCCTTGTGGATCATTTGAGAGCCTACGTGCCCTCTAAATCTCCTTTTAGACAGCTTGAAACTCCATGAAATACCCAACAGATTGAAACGCCTTGTCACGCATTGAAAGACCTCTGAAAGCCCCCGAAAACACACCTGACGTTCAGGCCATGGTGCCAAAACTAGGCATGCAACGGACGGTTCTATCCTCCTAATTTTTCATATCATATTTGACGAACATGTAATAATGGAAGTGGGGATTTGTTTATTTAGTTCAACATCAAATCCTTAATATTCCAATCCATCTCCTTGGAGTTTCTTCGGGAGTTCCTACAGGAGTTCCTCTGGGAGTTCTTCCAGGGGTTCCTCCGAGAGAGTATTTCTTCCGAAAATTGCTTCAGGAAGTTCCTCTAGGAATTCCTCCGGAAATTCCCCTAGGAATTCCTCCGGAAATTCTCCTAGGAATTCCTCCAGAATTCCTTCAGAAATTCCTTCAAGATTTCCTCCAAAAATTGCTTCAAGATTTCCTCCGAAAATTCCTTCCGGATTTCCTCCGAAAATTCCTACAGGGTTTCCTCCGAAAATTCTTTACGGATTTCCTCCGAAAATTCCTTCAAGATTTCCTCCAAAAATTGCTTCAGGATTTCCTCCGAAAGTTCCTTCCGGATTTCCTCCGAAAATTCTTTCAAGATTTCCTCCGGCAATTCCTTCAGGATTTCCTCCGGAAATTCCTCCAGGAATTCCTCCGGAGGTTCCTCCAGGTGTTTCTCCAGAAGTTCCTCAAGGAGATCCTTCAAAAGTTTCTCCCGGAAACTATCGGAGGAACATCTTGAAACAATTCCCGGAGGGACTCTTACAGGTACTCCTTGAAGAACTTCTGGCAGAAATTCTTAAGGCAATTCCCGGAGAAACTCCCACAGGAATTTCCAGGGAGAATTCCTGGAGGAGTTCTCGATGGAATTCCTGGAGGAATTTTCGAATGAAATGGAGGAAACTTTGGACGAATTCCCGGAAGATTTTCTGAAGGAACTCCCATAAAGAAAATCCGCTGGAGCTCCTGGAGAAATTTGTGGAGGAATTTCCCGAGGATTTCATGCCGGAACTTCCTGGGAAAATTCCTGCAGGAAGTTCTGGAGAAAATCCTAAAGGAACTCCTGGTAGGTTTCCTGAAGGAAATCCTGGAGGAACTCCCTGAGGAGTTCTCGGTGATACTCAAAGAGGAATTCCTGGAGGAACTTACTGGGAGAATTCCGGAAGAAAATTCTGAAGGAACTCCCGGAGGAATTTTCTTCCTTAAAAGCGGTTGAGGAATTTCCTGGGAGAATTCCTGGAGGAATTCCTAGAGATTTTCCGGAAGGAACTCTCGAAGGAATTCCCGTAGAAACTAGTGCAGGTTTTTTTTTTTGAGGAACTCGCAAAGAAACATCAGGGGGAACTTCCTGGGAATATTCCTGAAAAAAGAAACTTAAAGGAACTCCCGCAGGAATTCTCGGAGAAGCTCCAGAAGGAATTCGTGGCGGAATTTCTGGAGAAATTCTTTAGGGGATACCTGCAAGTATACCTGTTTGAATTTTCGGAAGAAACTTCTGGAGGAACCTCCGAACTTTTCGGAGGTAACTTGTGTAAGAGCGCTCGGAAGCATTTTACGCGGAATCACCCGAAACGAATTTCTGGGAAATTCTCTGTAATTGCTGGAGGAACCCCCACAACATCCAGGAAGCATGCCTAAAAGGAACTCTTGGAGGAATCCCTATAGGGAATTCCTATGAGATTTTTCGGAGGAAACTCCTAGAAAAGTCCTCGGAATGAGTTTTTGGTAAACTCGCTGATTTGAAATATTGGAAGAACATCCTACAGAAGGAATCTTCTGGATGAACTCCGGAGGAAAATAATTTGGAGAGTTTGCGGAATTCCTTGAGGAATCTACGGTACACTGAACGAAAACCCCCGCCGTGCAAAGAATGATTCTTCATTCAATACGATACAAATCCGTAAAATCGAAAATTTGAATGATTACAGAACAGGATGAATTTACTGCATCCGACTATATGATAATCATCCTGTTATAAAATTATTGTTGGCACAAATTATAAATGATTTTCTGGTCAGGGTTTGTTGTAATTGATTACACTGGTCGACAGTAGATCACGCACTTTGACCACTTGATCCATTTCCGAAGGATTTTGGCCCGCTGATTCCGAATCTGACTTCGGAATTGCTGTAACACGTACAGTTTTTGAGAAAAATAGGGTTTTATTCACAAAATTTCATATTTTTATAGAAAACAAAATGTCGTCTTAATATTTATAATTTTTTTATCTGCTCATCATAACCAGTATTTAAATTCAATAGATTTTGATTCACTGATTCAGAATGTGACCTATAAATTTTTGTAAAACTTATTTTTTTTGAGAAAAATTGGGTTTTATTTACAAAATTTCATATTTTTATAGAAAATATACTATTGTCTTTTTAATTTCAAGTTTTTATCTCCTCATTTTAGCCAATATTTATATTTATTAGATTTTCATCCACCGATTTGGTAACTAACCTAAAAATCTCTGTAACACGTGCAGTTTTTGAGAAAATTGGGATTTTATTTACAAAATTTCATATTTCCAAAGAAAATAAAATATTGTCTTTATAATTTTAAAGTTTTTATCCACTCATCTTAATTCATATTTTATATTTAAAAGATTCTATTTCACTTATTCGTATTCTTACCTATGAATTTCTGTAACACGTAAAATTTATGAGAAAAATATTTTATTCACAAAATTTCATATTTTCATGGAAAAACTATTGTCTTTATAATTTTATTTTTTTTTATCTGCTCATCTTAACAAATATTTATGTTTAATGGATTTACATATACTGATTCGAAATCTGACCCAAGAATTTCTGTAACACGTGCAATTTTTAAGAAAAATAATTGTTGGCGTAGGTAAAAGGAAAACACAGTCTGGGTAGTTGCCAAACTGGGCAGCTTCAAAGTTGCAAATATATTTCGATTAATTCAATAGCATATACAAAAAAAATGATCTACTTACATTTCTGGGTAACAACCTAATTAACCTGCGCTACAATGGGGTTTTATTTTTTCTCAAAAAATTCATGGGTTATAGAAATTCTTAGGTCAGTTTCCGAATCATTGGATCAAAATCTATTAAATATTGGTTAAGATGAGGAGATAAATTTTTAAAGACAGTATTTTCTTTTCTCTAAAAATATGAAATTTTGTGTTTTTTTTCTTAAAAGCTGTACGTGTTACAGAAATTCTTAGATCAGTATATGAAAATCTATTGAATACAAATATTGGTTAAGATGCGCAGATAAAAATATGAAAATTATGAAGACAACAGTTTTTTTTCTATGAGAATATGATTTTTTTTGTATAATTCCATTTTTCTCTAAAATTTTACGTGTTACAGAATTTCTTAGGTCAGATTCTGAATCAGAATATAAAAATCTATTAAATACAAATATTGGTTAAGATGAGCAGATAAAAATATTAAACTTATAAAGACATATGAAAATATGAAATTTTTTGAATAATCCCTACTAAAATTTTACCTGTTACGGAAATTCTTAGGCCACATTCTGAATCAGTAGATCAAAATCTTTTCAATAAAAAAATTGGTTATGATGAGCAGGTGGAAAATTGAAAATTATAAAAACAATATTTTATTTTATATGAAAATATGAAATTTGTGAATAAAACCCTATTATTCTCAAAAACTTATAAAGACATATGAAAATATGAAATTTTTTGAATAATCCCTACTAAAATTTTACCTGTTACGGAAATTCTTAGGCCACATTCTGAATCAGTAGATCAAAATCTTTTCAATAAAAAAATTGGTTATGATGAGCAGGTGGAAAATTGAAAATTATAAAAACAATATTTTATTTTATATGAAAATATGAAATTTGTGAATAAAACCCTATTATTCTCAAAAATTGTACGTGTTACAGAAATTCTTAGGTCATATTCCGAATCAGTATATGAAAATCTATTAAAACAAATATTGGTTAAGATGAGCAGATAGAAAAAAATTAAAATTATAAAGACAGTAGTTTATTTTCTATGAAAAAAATTAAATGATAAAGACAGTAGTTTATTTTATATGAAAATATGAAATTTTGTATTTAAAATTCTATTTTTCTCAAAAATTTTACGTGTTACAGAAATTTTTAGGTCAGATTGCAAATCATAATATGAAAATTTATTTAATATAAATATTGGAAAACATGGGCAAATAAAATAATAAAATTATAAATACAATAGTCTATTTTCTATGAAAATATGGAATTTGTGCATAAAACCCAATTTTCCTCAAAAAAATTATTAGGTCAGATTCTGACTCAATGGATGAATTGAATATGAATATTGGTTATAATGAGCAGATGAAAAATTTGAAATTATAAAGACAATATAAGTTTTCTCTGAAAATATGAAATTTTGTGAATAATACCCTACTTTCTTAAAAATTATACGTGTTACAGAAACTCTTAGGCCAGTTTCTGAATCAGTGGATCAAAATCTATTGAATAAAAATATTGGTTATGATGAGCAGATGGAAAATTGAAAAATATAAAAACAATATTTTATTTTATGTGAAAAACTGAAATTTGTGAATAAAACCCTATATTTCTAAAAAAATTACGTGTTACAGAAATTCATAGGTCAGATTCCGAATCATTATATGAAAATCTATTAAAACAAATATTGGTTAAGATGAGCAGAGAGAAAAAAATTAAAATTGTAAAGACAGTAGTTTATTTTCTATGAAAATATGAAATTTGTGTTTAAAACCCTATTTTCTCAAAAATTTTACGTGTTACAGAAGTTCTTAGGTCAGATTGCAAATCAGAATATGAAAATCTATTGAATATAAATATTGGTAAAGATGGGCAGATAAAAAAAATAAAATTATAAATACAATAGTCTATTTTCTATGAAAATATGGAATTTGCCAATAAAACCTAATTTTTCTCAAAAAATTTACGTATTACTAAAATTATTAGGTCAGATTCAGACTCAGTGGATCAAAATCTATTGAATATAAATATTGGTTATAATGAACAGATGAAAAATTTAAAATTTTAAAGACAATATTAAATTTTCTTTAAAAATATGAAAATTTGTGAATAAAACCCTATTTTTCTCAAAAACTGTACGTGTTACAGGAATTCTGAAGTCAGATTCGGATTCAGCGGGCCAAATTCCATTAGAAATGGAACAAATGGTCAAAGTGCGTGAAAAAAGTTTCAATTTTGTCGACTAGTGTTATCATCACAAAATCATGTGAAGCGTATTCATCTGCGTCTCAGACCGAAAATCATCCAATTTCAGGTCAACATCTGTCAGTCGTTCAAAATAAAATGGCGGAGTTGAACTTTGTGTGAATTTGTTGTCTCCGGAAGGATCTCTTAATAAAAAAAAGGTGAATTATGGAAGGTAAGAATAAATTATTTTAGTTCCTTAGTCTCTCATAGGGCTTTTCAACAAGATTTGTTTTTATTCACAGATTACTCTGAATCGCTACGCGTATACTGGATCCAGACACAATACGATCCATGGTTTTCAGTTTGGTTTTAAATTGAAATGTCCTGTGTTAATACCTAGGTTATACTGAAAAGTCAATAAATTTATAAAATCTTATCCATATTAGTTTCAATTTCCATTCAAAATTAATTTTTAATAATAACAAACCCTGTAATGAATCAAAGTCAGAAAAAAAAATAATATCATACATTTATAGACTTCTCAAAAGTTAACGAAAATCATCCTTTTTTGAGTTGACCATCGTTCGAACTGTTTTGATTTTGAAGGAGGTTCATGAAATGAAAATCATCCGAACCCTGCCTGAAAATAGGCATGGGGCTCGGATGAGGCAAAAATCATTCAATGCATGGCGGGGTTTTCGTTCAGTGTAGGCATTTCTGGATGCATTCTCAAAATTAATTCTCAACAGTGGCAATTTCTGGTTCAAAGCATAAACACACGGATAGTAATCAATGGTTCCGCTCGCGGTTAAGAACGTTGCGACCTTTCTTGATAACCGACCGTTGATTTGAAATTCTCGTATCAATTTCCTGGTCGTTTTTCTGGCGGTATGATCCTATCGGAGTGCAATCGGTCCATTTCGACGTGATACCTTCTTTCAGTTTCTTAGTTTTTGATCACCAACCGAGAAATAACCGTAATAAGAAGGAAGATCTGGTGCTATGGCCAAAGCGTCCTCGAAGCAGGCTCCTCCCATAGCATATTCCGGAGGCCACTGGTTCGTTTTACGGTTTCTAAGATGATTTTGATGTGATGATCAGAACGTCCTCGAAACAGGTTCCTCCAGGGCACATTCCGGTAGCCACGGGTTCGCCAGGGTGGCCGTTGGTCCATTTTAAGATGGTGGATATGAAAAGTCATCAAGATAGAGCCATCAAGACTTATGCCTAGTTTTGGTGGCCCTGACTGAATGCCCAGGTTCCTGCGGGGGTCATTCCGACACCCGAGACAGGACCAGTTCAGATTGGTCGGATGTCCACTACGAAACAAGCTATCAAATACTCATAATTAGCTGGATATTTTTACTGAATACAATATTATATCTAGTACAGCAATCATATTTGAAAGCGTATGCCATTGAGACGCGTGATTGATGGAGGGTTAAAAACGGATCCTGATCTTGATCTCAATACTGTCAGGTTTTTTTAACGCGGGGGATACGTACCATGTCTCAAGAAGCAAGCTTCAAACAACAGTGAATTTTATTATTCTGTTCTTGCTCACTTGTAATCAAAAAATGAGGTGCACTGGTTTTGTTTACGAAGAGAAGTCGGCCATTGTGGTGGCCATTTTGGGATTCTAACCAGTCTGTCCTTAAGACTTTCGCTGCTGCTAGAGGGATAGCAATCAGCAGTACCTACTTCGCACGTAAGAATATCCGAAACACACACCTGGTGACACTTGCTCCCAGATAGACCACGTGCTGGTCGACGGGCGACATTTTCCGGACGTTATAGATGTGAGGTCCTACAGAGGCCCGAATATTGACTCGGATCATTATCTTGTAGCTGCAAAAATTCGGGTGCGATTATCCAGCGTCACGAGTTCAAGAAACAACTGGACGATGCGTTTCAATATCCAACGCTTGTCAGCCGAAGAAGTTGCTGCACAGAACCATCAGAAGCTAGACGAGAGGATAGGAGGTACCAACAAATCTGGAGATGTCAACAGCGGTGTTAGGCCATTCGGCCGAAGGTCATTAGGCCGAATGGTCATTAGGCCGAATGGTCATTAGGCCGAATGGTTATTAGGCCGAATGGTCATTAGGCTGTTCTGTCTAGTATCATTGCTAAAATAGTTTTTGGCGCTGAATCTGCTGATATTCAATTCATAAATTTTTCCTTCTTTAAAACATAGGCTATTCTTTCTAGTTTCATTGTTAAACTAGTTTTTGGCAAAAAATGTTGGAAAAAGTAGAAACAACAGCTAACTTTCAATTCGTCCTGATGACCATTCGGCCTAATGACCATTCGGCCTAATGACCTTCGGCCTAATGGCCTTCGACCTAATGACCCAGCATCCCAACGCAATGGTTGGTTTGACGAGGACTGCCAACGAGTGACAAACGAAAAGAATGCCGCCAGAAGTCGAATGTTAGTGGCCGGTACCGGGCAGAACAGGGAGCGGTACAGGGTGGCAAGAGCAGAAGAGAAACGAATCCACCGCAGAAAAAAAAACGGCAACACGAAGAGAGTGTTATTGCTGAAGCGCAGGAAAGTATGGACAGGAACGATATGCGGAAGTTTTATGCAACTGTCAATGGCACGTGGCACAAGACTGCGCTAGTGTCCGCCATGTGCAATGACCGAGAAGGAAATTTGCTGACAGACAAAACAATGGTGGCAGCCAGGTGAAAGGAGCACTTCGAAGATTTGTTGAATGGTAGCAGCGAAGGAGCACCCAGGAACCGGATTAACATAATGGATGATGGTCAAGCAGTGGAACCACCAACACTGGATGAGGTTAAAAAGGCCCTTAAGGAGCTGAAAAACAGCAAGGCTGCTGGGAAGGACGACATCCCGGTCGAACTTCTTAAGCACGGAAGCGTGCAGCCACATCAATCAATCTAACAGATTATTATAAAGATTTGGGATGGCCTCATATGCCCAATTTACAAGAAAGGGCACAGACTGGAGTGTGCCAATTACAGAGACATAACCCTTTCAAATTCGGCGACTCTTGAGGAGTTCTTCGTCGGCGAATACCAGGTTGGTTTTCGTGATGACCGATCAACGACGGATCAAATTTTTATCCTGCGGATGATCCTAGATAAATTCGGGGATATAACTTGCAGACTCACCATCTGTTCATTGATTTAAAAGCAGCGTACGATTCAGTGAAAAGAAATGAGCTTTGGCAAATAATATCAGAACATGGTTTTCCGGCGAAACTAATTAGGCTAATACGCGCAACGCTGGATGGATCAAAATCAAGTACACTGAAGTTTTTTTACGACGTTAATGGTACCGCGTAAAAAAACCGCGTAAAAACCGCGTTATTTCAAAAACTTCGTAAAAAAAACCGCGTGTTGCTGGGATCACTGCAGCCGCGACGACGCCCATGGTAGACATTGGGGGGGCCGATGTGGCCCACAGCAGCTAATGTCAAAGTTGTCGGCCCTGGGATACAATGAAGCAGAGAGAAAAACAAAAGGATGACTTCCGCTTAGAAAGTTGAACGCGAGCTGTAATAGGTGGTGAAGAGTTCAAAAAACTTGCTAAAAATTTGTTACTACCTAGAATTTGAAAAACTAAACAGTCAAATTTGTTAAATCCCTAAATTACCATACGAAATTTGTTGCTGTTGTTCCGTATTACCGTAGCAGACAAGTCGAAATCGTAAGATTCCACTTCCCAACTTGCAAACATAACCTAACAGGAGTCTGCACTTCAGGAACGCACAGAGGAAGACGAAAGTTCCAGCGGAAAGTAATGAAATACCTCTAAACCGATTTATGTATGATCCTGAAATAATTATCAATCAGTCAAAACCTAAAAATAACTTAAATTACAGCAAAAAGCTTGACTACACCACACCAAACTGTGTTTGTCTTGTCTAAATGAAATTGGATCTCCCTCTTCGCTTCGGCTTCCGGAACACCGCGTTATTTCAAAAAAAAAAAACCTCGTAAAAAAGTCAAGTCACCTAACTATTTTGCGCGTGTTTTTGAAAAAAAAAATCGTTTTTTTACGACGGGTTTTGAAATAACGCGTTTTTTTTACGCGGTACCGCGTAAAAAAAACTTCAGTGTATTCGGATTGCGGACGAAGTGTCTACGTCGTTTGTGACCTTAGATGGATTGAAGCAGGGAGATGCTCTTTCAAATTTATTGTTCAACATTGCACTCGAAGGAGGCGTGCAGAGGAATGGCTCTATCATCACACGGTCGCACATGCTCCTCGGTTTTGCGGACGATATTGATCTCATCGGCATCGATCGTAGGGCAGTGGAGGAAGCTGATGCTCCTCTGAAGAGAGAGACAGCGAGGATAGACTTGACGATTAACTCTACCAAGACGAAGTACATGATAGCGGGTAGAGACAGAAGCAGGCCTAGGGGTGTTAGTGCTGAGGTAGTGATTGATGGCGATGTGTTTGAAGTTGTTGGAGAATTTGTTTATCTTGGAACACATGTAGCATGTGACAATGACGTTTCCCGTGAAGTGAAAAGGCGTATTGCAGCGGTGAATAGGGCCTATAACGGATTGCGTAGCCAGTTTAGGTCCCGTAACTTGCAAACACAAACAAAATTCGCTCTGTATAAGACGCTGATTCTTCCGGTTGCCCTCTACGGCCACGAAGCGTGGACGTTAAAGGAGGTACCGTCTACCCCCGTTGGTTTGAACGACACCTCATGCAAACCAACGGGGTTCATTTTTAATTTGAACGTCTAGCAACTCTGTTAGCATCGCAAAACACACTACTGGCAACCTGATTTGGTGTTTTGTTTTGGTTCTGCGTTTCGTTTCACACCGTTCCATTAGCAGAATGACGTTTGAACCATTTTTAGTTTGAACTATGTGCAGATTAGAGGGGGTCAAACTAAAAAGTGTTCAGATTACATGCGGTCAAACCAACGAGGGTAGACGGTAGACCGAAAAGCTTTTGGAGCTTTTGAGCGCAAAGTGCTGCGGACAATTCTCGGTGAGAAACAAGAAAATGGAGTGTGGCGCAGACGCATGAATCACGAGTTGTACCAAGTGTACGAAGATGTGTAGAGTAAAGTGGGGCAAAAGTTCGAGTGGGGCAAGAGTTTCTTTTGAAGTTTTTGAGCTCAATTCAAATTATTTCTTTCGGGTGTCAAGGTTGTTCGAAGCCTTTTTGAAAAAGAGTCTTTCACTTCAAAAATTATGAAAATTGATCAATATTTCCAAAAGTTATGACAAAATGTTGGTTTTTGATCAAAAAATTGTAAAATGTGATGGAATGAAATTGTAATGAAATCGAATCCGATATTTTATTTTGGGGCGTAACTAGGTGTATTTTGAGGATGCTGTAGCATGTTTAACTTTTGGCAAAAAAGATTTGGAAATCATTTTTTACACATAGTGGGGCAAAAGTTCGAGTCATGTGGCAACTTTAGGTAAAAACCTAAAATTCTGCAAAATGTCCATATGATCTCTAAAAATGATTGAATTAGTAAGAAAATTCGATCAGAGTTGAAAAAAAAGTTGTTTTATCTGAATTTGGCGGAAACTACTAATTTTTGGTGTAGTAAATTTAACCCTGATTTTGGGTAAAATCCAGATCGAACTTTAAAGTGTATTCCAGTTCCAACATCAAATATGAATTGGTTTTGGGTATTCCTATTACCAAAGTGATAAAATAGTGTGCTACGGTTAGCGAAATTCCACGAACACAAGATTCGAACTTTTGCCCCAGTGGTGGGGCAAAAGTTCGAATAAGACACACTCATACAAAAAGTATAGTAACTCAAAATTGAAAAGACATTTGGCGTAACTTTGTTCAGCAAAATTTTAGCTCATGGATGGTAGAATCACCACACGGTATTCATACATTTTTATCTGCTTCGATTTTTTGAGAATTTCTGAATTTTCAACTAGGGTCGAACTTTTGCCCCACCTTACTCTATATTGTGAAACGTATAAAATACGGCAGAATTCAGTGGGCTGGACACGTAGTGCGAATGTCGTAAGAAAGAATTGCGAAAACAATATTCAGCAGAGAACCCGGTAGAGGTAGGCGACTTCGTGAGCGGCCGCGAACTAGCTGGCTGCACGCGGTTGAAGAAGTTCTACGCAGTCTTGTTAGAGATCACGTTCACTTGAACCTTTTCGTCGATATTTGGCCTCCTTTGTGTCCAACATTCGCCACACAAGCAATCAAACTATTGTACGAAACAAAAATGTCAAACGAATGCACACCACCACGATAGCGTCTCCGGGAGACGGTTCAGCTTTTGTTATTCCTGTCTTTTTCCATAATGAGAGCTGTGTTGGCCAAATGTGTGTCATATTCAATGCAACATGCAAGAATAAACTAATATTGTGTTTCCAGTTCAAAACCGAATTAGCGACATTTTTTCTTTTACTTCCGCTGCTTTTGCCTTTTGTTATACACTATGTCGGAAGTGGGGCGATGTATAGAATACCAGGTGTACAATACAGCGCCCCACTTCCGAATTTGTGTTTAACGCAAGGCAAAAGCGGCGCAAGTAAAAGATAAAATGTCGCTAATTCGGTTTTGAACTGGAAACATAAAACTAACATTCATAATCGGAATTGGCTGCAAATCTATGCGAAAAGCTTGAATAAGACAAATGTCATTGTGTCAGACGATAATGATTTGACGCTTTCTTATGTTTATTAAACGTCGTTCCACCGCTCGTGCTGTGTGTAAGAGGTAACGGTTGCGCACGAAGGTAACAAAGCAAGCTGACACCCGGCTGCTGCAACGAAATGAAAGTAGTGAAAAGTGTCGAATGTTTACAAGTCTGGATCTACGATCCCTACTCGTTCGGGGAAACTGAAGGAACATCGTCCAAGACCGACGAAGATGGTGCTTTACTATACGCTCAGTGTTGGAGTAAAGTTAATTTATAGCCAACAAGGTAAGGTAAGCATTTGAATAAAACAAAAATATGTATTTTTAAAATGTAACAAAAACAATATTTGACATTGTAGCCCAACATTCATTCAAGCTTGCTATTGGCCATTTGTTGGGCAGACTGGTCAACAACCTTGCCAACATCCATACCCGTATACAAACCAAAATACAAACCAACCAATAATGGTCCATGAAGCAAGTGTTGGATAATAGTAGCAGTAGATTTCCTCAAATTAGTTAAACGATATTCGTAATTACCTGTCAATAGCAGCAGCAAATCCGAAATGGCCAAGCTAAACAGGTAGTAGTTCGTAGCCGTGTGCATAGATTTGTTCTTGGAAATGACGAAGCAGGTTATAACATTCCCCAAGACCCCAATCACGAAGATGGTCGAGTATATGATGCTAATCGGTATCACAATCCACAGCGCGTCACGAACATCTTCCGGCTCGGTTGGAATTCTGTGGTTGGCGACACTTCCGTTCACATAGTAGATGCCACTCAATCCACTCGTCGCAATGCCGCCGTTTGGCAAAACCGCATCCGTCGTGGTGTGATCCGTAATGTTGTCAAAGCTTGCGGCAGCATTTGAATTGGTTGGCGATAGCGACGTGATGTTCGGCAGCAGCAAATTGAGCTCGATGCTGGTGTAGGTGAAACGTTCGTAGTACAGACGAGCTTCTCGTACCATTTTAATGCTTTGCACTTTTCGGGATTACAGTACATTCCTTTCCTGGTACTCCACTTGGGTGTTTCAAACACTGCGGTCACAAAACAACACTTTCTGTCATCTGGTTCTGAATTGCTTCATCCGATTCTTCAATTAGTATGCATAGCATTGCTGGTGAGTCCTATACGTGTTTGATTGAGCCAAGAGTAAAACTGTGCATTCTGATTGGCGTTGGTTTCATTTCACTTATTGAAGAATTCCACCCAATTTACATGTGCTGGTCAGCGTGTCCCTTATGAACAATATCAATTTTAATTGCTGCGAAAGGTTCCCTATGAGAGTGGATTTATCCCAAACTTATACCTTCCATGATATGCACACTGACTTATGTACTTCATTCACTTTTCAAACCAAGTTTCAAACCCAACATCTAATAATTTAATCCAATTTTACAACGATTCAAAAACACCAAATGGAGCAAAGCTACGAAATGAATCCTTAATTTTGATGAGATGTAAATTTCCGCCGGATTAAAAATGCCAAAGAAATTAAAAAAAGGAAAAGAAAAGAGAGGATTTTGGTCGCGGTGAATATGTAATACAAATGTATAAAAGCGAAGCCACGAAGAAGTTTGCCGGTTTCGGTCCAGCAAACCTCCACACTCAAGTATGGAATCTGATCGACCGGCTAAAGCTAAACCATCGCCGGTCGGTCGGTAAAGTTTCTTGTCTTCGTGGCCGTGGATTTGTTTTGCTCCCTTTTCGAAGCACTATTGGAATTGATTTTTTTTACCGCAGGGCTCACTACAGTGTTTTAGATGCGCCTTTCGCGTAGTGGTGGCCTTTCATCGGACGGGGTGTTATTGACGTATTGCGTCAAGTGTTGTTAAGACTTTTGGATTTGATTGGGCTGCGTGGCTTGGCTTGGAAGAGCTAAATGAGACCATGCTGAGCACAAATAGAGCCTCATTGCGTTCAATTTTCATTATCCCCTGTAAATCTTGCCGAGTTGGGGCCTATTTCTTGCCGTAGCAACATCGACAGGGCAAAGTGGTAGTTGATTATCCAATGAAATTCGATAGATCTAAATTTTGCAGCAACTCATATTGAGTTGCTAGTTTCTTTCACTATAAAAATAGGATGTTAAATCACATAATCTGCCTGGTGGATCTTAAAAACAAAATCCGCAGGAATTTCTTAAAAACTTCTAGATGGAATTTTCGATTACTTAGAAACAAAAATCCTGGAAGTCTTTCTTTGCCGTGTGCAGCATAGTGGTCCCATGTTCTATGGAAGTCTCTGTAGACGGGGAAATCTTTGAAGAAATTTCTGACTTTATTTCCTATAAACTTTTTGTTAGTCCATGTAAACGTTTTCTGATAACCTGCAATTATTTTTTTTCTGTAGTTTCAGGATGGAAAACCTCTAAATAGAGAATATTAGAGAAAGTTTGTTTTTTTTTATGATTAAAAAAATACAAGTTAAACTTTAAACTGAACTCATAGATTAAATATCCTTAATTTCTTTTAGTATTCCAGAGTACACTCTTTTTTGTGATTTGCACCATTTAAACTTTATCCCAATCACACGACATGATGTGGATTAGAACATAACATGTGTGTCAACAATACAACAAAAAAACATAATTTTACTTTTTTTAACGACCGCTTTCTCGTGCGACGTTACTCTGATGTCCTGATTTTAATGATGACATCAAACCTGAAACCGGTCGTTAAAAAGAAGTAAATGTATGACCCTTTCCGTATTGTTATAATCATAGGTGTTATGTCATGCTCCATGACGTGTTGTGTGATAGTTCCTGAGCACATGTTTGGCAAAAGTTATTGTAACTGCAGTAAATTTACTTCGCACAATAGTTTATGGAGAGGAACTCCTCTAAGAATATCCTTCCGAATTTCTGAAATTGTTGTTGCAATTCTAAAGGACTAAAAAAATTCTGTACATGAAAATATTCACGGTGAATGTCATCTGGCATTTTTCAAAGTCCGTGACATTCACCGTAAAATGGGGTATCTTTGATAATGCGGGTAACTTTGATAGTGGGATAGGCATTGTATAGTTTATCTTATAAATATGATTCCGTCAACCAGGTAAGAAAAAGGCAAACGTAGATCAAAACTATACATATGAAAGTCTATCTTAAACGTATTTTCCTAAAAACCGAGTTTTTATTTAACCTTTTGGGCAAAAATTAAAAATTATTGATTTTTTGTCAATTGTTAACCCTTTCAAACAATCAGCTGTACAACTTTGTGTCGACTATTTTTTTTTCCATGAATGGCCTCTTATTCTCGGTAGATCCATCACAGAAGATTCCAATCTGGCCTTGAATCTCTTAACGAAGTGCGCTTTTAAAAACTGGAATCAATTTTGTAAATTTGGAAACAAATCTTTATACATCAATAAAAGCCTAAAAGTATGCAATGCCCTTGTAATTGCATGCCGTTATATCTGTTATGTTCAATATTGTTTATGAAACATTCAGAAACAACCAGAAATGAGAAAATTCACCATGAATAACATGTAAATCATATGTTGATTTACCGTTAAAAATATACATATATTCACAAAGATAATGATTTTTGTTGCCTAAACTCACTGTGTTTTTCACTCAGTACTCCACAAAGTCATTTTTATGTGTAGAATTTTGTAAAAAAAATAAATCAATATTTTGCTATAAAAATTCAATCTAACATATGTCACAAAGCTTCTTTCATCATGTTCATGCACAGATTTCAATCTGTGATGATTTTTTTAGGATTTGATGAGTTTTTCAGGGCACTATCAAAGTTGCCCCAAAATGAAAATGTGATTCTCGCGCATATGAAAAATTAAAAGTTACCCAATATTATTAAAATTATCAGAACTTTCAATTCCAATTGATAACTAATACCCCCAGTACTTGTTTTAAAAATATAAAACTAGGGTAAGTACTGTTACATAGAAAAATAATGAGAAAATTTGCTGAAAAACTATCAAAGATACCCCGTTTTACAATACTTTAAATACTCGAAAAATAGCGGTTTTTGCGTGACTTTTTTGCACAACTGGTCTAGCCGCACAAGTTTTTCATATACCGTAAAACGGGGTATCTTTGATAATGCGGGTAACTTTGATAGTGCGGCTGGCATTGTGTAATTTATCTTATAACTATGACTCTTTCAACCAGTTAAGAAAATGGTAAACGTAAATCAATATGAAAGTTTATCTTAGACGTATTTTCATTAAAATCTAGTTTATATACAACTTTTTGGACAAAAATAAAAATTGTTGATATTTTTGAAATTTATCAACCCCTTCAAACAATCTGCTATACGACTTCGTTAAAACTATTTTTTCAATGAATGGACTATTATTCTCGATAGATTCATCATAGAAGATTCTAAATCTGGCCTTGAATCTCTTAACGAAGTGTGTTTTTACGGAATGGAAGCAATATTGTAAATTGGGATATTAATCTCCATACATTGATAAACGCCTAAAAGTATGCAATGCCCTTGTAATTTCATGTAGATAAATATATGTTGTTCAAAATTTGTTAATAAAACATCAAAACACTACCCAAAAAAAGAAAAATAACCATGAATAGCATGTAATCATATGTTGATGTACCGTTAAGCATTTATTATTACAAAGATAATGATTTTTGATAGCTAAATTTATTGTATTTTGCACTCAATACTCCACAAACTCATTTTTATATGCAGAATTTAGTAAAAAATAATTTTTTTGCATAAAAATTCTATCTAATATATTCCACAAGCCTTCTCTCATCATGTTCATGCTCCTAAGATTTCAATCTGTGATTATTTTTTGAGATTTGATGTGATTTTAGGGCATTATCAAAGTTACCCCAAAATGAAAATCTAATTTTCGGTTATATGAAGAACTAAAAGTTATCCAAAATATTTCAGATTATCGAATCTTTTAATTGCAATTGATAACTGATACCTCAGTACTTGTTTTAAAAATATAAAACTCGGGGAAATACTGTTACATGTAAAAATATTGAGAAAATTCGCTAAAAAACTATCAAAGTTACCCCATTTTACGGTACCATATTCTCAGGTTCAGCTTCTAAATTGTAAAACTTGGCAGTTTATGTGATTAAAATAAAAGTATTAAAAAGTTTACTGTATTTCAATGACGCACTCGATTAATCACTTTGTTTTAATCATTAATCATGATTAAAATTGTGATTAATCATTAACGCTCTGGTGGTGAATGCCTCAAAAACAAAATACATGCTGGTAGGTAGGGTAAAAGGGTATAATGCGGCTCACCGGGGCAAGACGCCCCCCTTCATTTTCTAGCGATTCAAGCGCTTTTCGCATGCGTAATCGATTAGATATCTCAAATATTGAAGAATAATTGCCTTCAAGCTGGTCCAGTAACTGATTGGTACAGAAAAGCAATAAAAATATCAAAAAGTCTGAAATCGAGGCTTTGGACGCAATATTTTACCTCCTATAAGCTGACTTCATTGTAAACGCCGCTAGCTCTATTCGCTTGGGTTATTTTGCAACTTTTATGCAGTTAAACACTTAGCGCCAATTTCTTCACCTCGGCTTAACCGGTAAGCCAGGCTTACCCATACAGTTAAACCTGGCTTAACGCTTAAGCCAGGGTGAAGAAATCGCCCCTTAGTAAAAGACCCTCCTAGGATAAACATGTGGTGGAATTATTCCCTGGGGCAGTTTTATCACCGGGCTGGACGTTTTTCTTTTGATGGGGCGTATTGCCCTGTTTGTTTTGAAACGGCAAATTTTGGAACGTTTTCGAAAAACGTTTTAAAGCTTTTTTGCAACTCGACACTATAAATTCTATGTTTATACTAGCCGTTTCGGTAATGAAACGGCCTATTTTTCTGCACTATACCAAACAATTGCATTATGGTTCATAATGCAACTCATTTCAGTTGCATTATGAATCATAATGCGATTGTTTGATCAACAACCAAAGTTTCCACGGTAAGAACTGGCAAAATTGTGACGGTTATAGCAGGGCTTGCTTGATGTAAATTTCGTGTCTCGTATCTCGTATGATGGAGCACGTGGTCGTCCCCATTGAATCATCGCAAAGCACGATAGTACTGATGGAAATGATCATATTTTAGTGATTTTTTTGTCATTGCAAAAAATGTTGTATACATCTCGTTGCAAAACTCGATTTTTACAGCACTCGTCGTAATTATCCAACTCGGCAAGCCTCGTTGGATAAATGTACGACTCGTGCTGTAAAAATCATCATTTTGCAACTCGTTGCATAAATAACTATCATAGCCGCCCCTCCAAAGGCAAAGTTCGTATGCAACAGTTCACTGACTTTAGGAACAACGATTTACAGTGGACAATAGATGGAATAAGGCGCCAGTTTTAGGTATATTGCCATTTCCGCTTAAGGGGGGCATATTATACTTGTTTACCCTATGTGGTATGTGTCTGACAATGATCATCTCTAAGTGTGTTTAGAGTCTTGTCCTTCAATACGTCCACAGACAATTGATAACGCACGCACATTGCCCACCCGGTGTAACGCCTACGCTATCGACTGACAGCTGCTAACGAGATCATAGCAGGCCACGGATCTGCCTCTTTCTTTGGTCAGCGTTCAACCACGTCGGACGTGCTGCAGTGCATCGGTCGCTGCGCTGGGCGAATCTCATCGAGAACCATCAGTAAAATTCCTACAGTAGGCGGAACCGAACATGACCGGATCCGTCGGGGTAGTAATATTACGATAAATGGGGATACCTTCGAGGTGATGAAGGAATTCGTTTATCTTGATTCCTTACTGACGGCTAACAACAACGTGAGTCGTGAAATTCGAAGGCGCATCATCAGCGGAAGTCGGGCCTACAACGGGCAACAACAACCATGTAAAGCTCCTCCAGTTAGCAAGGGTCTCCAGTTAGCCTAGTGGTTGAGGCTATGGATTGCCAATCCGGAGACGGCGGTTTCGATTCTTGTTCCGGTTGGGAAAATTTTCTCGACTCCTTGAGCATAGTGTATCGTTGTACTTGCCTCACAATATACAAATTCGTGCAATGGTAGGCAAGGCCTTTCAATTAATAACTGTACAAGTGCACAAAGAACACTAAGTTGAAGAGAGGCAAGCCAAGTTCCAATGCGAACGAAGAGCCAAAAATAATCATGCAAAGCTGGTGTTCGCTACTGATCCGGTTGGGCCTGAGTGTGAACGAGGAGGGAGAGCGACAACAACAAACCGAGTAGGGGAACAACGCCCAAAATGCCAAGATGGGGTAAAATGGCACAACTTATAAAATCATTTCGGAATGGGACTTGATCATTACTTTAGGTGAATGGTGTCAAGATATGTTTGCATCGAACATTCTTCTAGATACCAGGTCACTAAACTGACGAAAAATCTTTTGATTTCCCAATGAAAATTGGCAACTCCCGGTTTTTCGTGCTTGAAATTAAGGTTTTCTGGTGATTTTATTACCAGCCAAGTGTTTCCAACGTGATTGAGGCACGCATGGAGGCGCATGGTTGCTGATGTCTTCGCTTTCCATGTTGGGGGTCATTCAAATATTACGATCATCGTTTTGCGGGGAGGGGGGTAACACTCCATTTATCGAATATACGAAAAAAGTGGGACAGAGGGCGGAAAAGGAATCGGAAATGCCTGAAAACTGATAGACGTAATTTTTTAATGTTTTCATGAAGTGGCATCTTACCCCATAGTAGATGGCCTTTTTGTACCACTTCCGTTTTAAGAACCAATTTTTTAAAATCGCTAAAAATCGATGAAAATTCAATAGTTTAGTGAATATTTTTTCTGAAGTATCGAGCAAATATTGTCTAGTTGCTGTTAGGCTTTCAACTTACAAATGAGGCTAATTATCATTGAAAACGATGAAAGTTTGAAAAATGGCATTTTTCCCCACTTGGCCCTATTGTGCGTACTATTGTTGATTATGTCTTGTCTTCAATGTGATGTGAATATATGTATGTATGGCCTGAAGTACACAGAGTCAAATATTTGAAAAGGAAAGAACTCAAGAAATATCATCAGTTTGACACTAGTGAACATACGATGGAGTCAAATGATACAACAGGTTATGTGTAAGCAAAAAGAAAATCGGGTTAAGTACTGTTCCTTTTAATTCCTCTAAAAATTTGCACCCTACTCGACAAATACAAGACACTGAAGACGACCTTACAGTTGAGGTCGAAATACGTATCTGTCAAAGGATGCGCATTCTTAGTGGAATTAAAAGGGACAGTATTTAACCCGATTTTCTCTTTATTTACAGCTATTCCACTAGCAAGGCCAAGTTCATCATCATCAGCTTATGTGTAGGCCAACATGACTTCTCCACATATTTCGACAGGAATACTTCCAAAATAACTCCAGAGATATCTGCATGTTTTCTTTACGAATTTCTTAATTGTACATTTGAGGAAATCCTAGAAATTTCTCCAAAGATTTCCAAACTGACGCTTTCAGAAAATTTCCAGAGCTTTCCAGTAAAATTCGTGGTTTCTCCCCAAAAATTCATTCCAGGATTGCTTTAGGCATTTCTTCAGAGATTTTTTTCCGGTCTTCTTCCTTGAATTCGTCCAGCGATAACTTCCGGAACTCTTTCAGAGTTCCTACCTGAGATTACCCCCGGCATGTCTCCATGAATTCTACCCGTTTTACTCAAGGAATTCCGCTCAGAATTCCTCCAAAATGAAACTCCTTCCGGGATTCGAGATTTCTTCGAAGATTTCCTTCCCGGAAAGAGATTCTTGAGGAATTACATTTTCCTTCTAAATTTTTTCCCGGAATCCCTCCAAGGGTCTCTTTAGGGATTTTCTCAGGATTCCATCTCTGTCACTTTCGAGGATTCTCACTCAGATACTTCCTAGATATTCAACTAAATATTCAATCTGAGATTATTCTAGGAATACCGGGATTCTTTCAAGGAATTCTCAAGCCATTTCTCTCTAAGTCTAATAAAAGGAAAAGTGAAATGAAGATAATGAGGCAAAGAGAAAGGAAAAAAGAGATAGGACAATGACACAATCAAGAGTTCAGCTCGTATGTCCATACACCTTTTACTAGAAATCCTTCGTCTTACAATTATGTCTGTTTTTTTTTTGTATTTCGTACAACGCAAGCAGCACACATGACACAAAGAAGTGTCGACAGCGCAGGGTTTTGGTTGGACACGAGTCATTTTCAAGTTTATCTGCCTTAAAATTGGAATTTCATGAATATAGCTTCTTTACAACCAAAAACCTGCGCTGTCGACACTCCTTTGTAACATGTGTGCTACTTGGGAATATCCTTTGTTTCGGTTGATAATAAAAGTTTGAAACTTTAGGGATTGAAAAACAAAATAGTATAGAATTTGAGCTTGAATACTGCTTTATTAGCTCTAGGTCCTAGGATGTTGACGGTCAGCATTGGATAATGGCAAACATATAGCAAAATCACTGGCTGATCGACAAGTATGTAATAACTCATAGATATTACCTGAACTGACTCCGTTTCCGCTGCTTTTCCGGTCGTATTTCCAAAGCGTTTCAAGCCGAAAACTTCCGCTGTCGCGTGTCTATGATGACACACCTCACTCTGGGAGTGGCACGCTTATCACTATGATAAGCACATTTCTGATAGGAATCCTGGGAAAAATCTCTAGAGGAATTTTTATAGACGAATCCTGAGATAAACTGCTAAACATCGCAAAAGGAACCACTGGAGAAATGCTTGGTGAAACAAATTTTGTAGGAATACTTGGACGAACTCCTGGATAGCATGAGAAATTACAGGACGGAGCCCTACGACAATTTCAGGAGAATTCCGAAGAAATCCCTAGGAGCTTCTCTAGAGAAATTCGTGGATAAATCTGGATGTAATAAGTCTTAGAAGAATATTTTGCGGAATTCTTAACTCTTTAACATCCCTTAAGAAACATCTAAGTGTAGAATTAGCAATAAGTTAAAATCGTTAAAATACACATAAATAAAAATTGAAAAAAAATCTTAAGAAACACCTTTTCTTCTTCTTCTTCTTCTTGGCGTAACGTCCTCACTGGGACAAAGCCTGCTTCTCAGCTTAGTGTTCTATGAGCACTTCCACAGTTATTAACTGAGAGCTTCCTCTGCCAATGACCATTTTGCATGTGTATATCGTGTGGCAGGCACGAAGATACTCTATGCCCAAGGAAGTCAAGGAAATTTCCTTTACGAAAAGATCCTGGACCGACCGGGAATCGAACCCGTCACCCTCAGCATGGTCATGCTGAATACCCGTGCGTTTACCGCCTCGGCTATATGGGCCCCAAGAAAACACCTTTTAGGATTCCTGATTAAATTTATGGAGAAATTCACTGAAGAATCTCTGAAAAAAGTTCCGGAGCAATTCGTAGAGAAATGCCTTGAGAAAATCACTGCAGGAATTTCGAAAAAAAACCACTAGAGAAATTACTAAAGTGAAACTATGAAATATTTCCGAAGCAATACCACGAGGAAGTCCTTGAGAGATCCTGTAAGGAATTGCAGGACATCCACAGATGAAGCCAAATAGGGATTGAAGTTATGGAAAAATCTTGAAGAATTCCTGGATAAATTGTTTGAGTAAATCCTAGAGAAATTACTGCAGGCATCCATACAGATTTTTATAAAAGGTCCCTAGAGGGATCTCCTTATAAATCTCTGGAGGAAATCCCGGTAGAACATCTGGAAGAATCTGTGCAGGAATACCTGAAAAACGTTCTGGAGCAATTCCTACAGAAATTTCAGTAGAAAAGGCTTGAGAAATTCTAACATAAATTCCAGGAGAATTTCAAAACAGAATCTTCAGAAAAATCTCTGCAGAAATTCCGAAAAAAAAATGAAAGAGAAATTCCAAAAGCAATACCAACTGTTCGGGCAGAACCATATCGGCACAGAGCTCTACCCCTACAACCACAATCAGGAAAGCAGTCATCTATTCAGTTATCATGTTAGAGTCTAGTCACACAAAGTAGATCGTCCACAGTTGTACGTTTAATATTAGGAATAAATATGTGAAGTGTACGCTGTTTGTTGTTTTACTATTTCGAAGATTCACCTGGGTCAATTCCTGCCACTAGCACGGACACCAACATATATTCCAGTAGGAATATCGTAAGGAAATCCAGCAAAAATGCTAAGAGGAATCCCGGGAAATCCATAAACAAAGTCATGCAAAGAAGATCTTAGAGGAATCTTGGGAATCTTGGAGAAATCCCCAAAGGTTTTCCTGGATAAATTACACAATTCATGGAGATCCTGGAGTCACCCATAGATTTTCATAAGAAATCCCTAGATAGCTACCTAAGAAAATCCCTAGATAAATTCCCGGAAAATCCACGGAGTAATTCAAGAAGAAATTACAGTAATGTTGCAATATAAAGACTGGACTCGAAAAAAATGAGACACAAAGAATAATGTATAACGTTTGATTGCGTGCACAAAAATAGCTAATTTTTTGACCAGGAATAGTACATTATGTGTAGCTAATACCATAAAAATTCCATCAAAATCGATTAAGTGTTGGCGGAGATATCGTCGAAACAAGAGACTTACCATTTGAGAATCTTGGGCCAAACAAACACTTAAAAAAATATCACTGTAGAGCCAAAAATACTGAACCGATTTCAATGAAATTTTTTCTGTACAAAAAGTATATATGTAGGTAGATGTATTGTGTCAAAATTTCATTCACTTTGATTTGACCTTTAAAAAGTTATAGCCATATAAGTAGCACTATGTCACAATAAGCAGATGTGGTTTTTGGTATAGTGACATTCAAACTGCTCTAACTTTTAAATTTTTCAATCAAAATGGCTGAAATTTTCACTGAGAACAGATTAACACAACGATTTTACACTGTCAAAAATTCAAAAAAAAAAATCGGGACAGTGTTGCCAATACTACAGTCAAAATAATGCACACTGATTTTAAAATGTTAAAAAGTGACCAACATTTGAAAACCCCGTTTTTTTTTTGTTTGAATTGTTTAAAAAAAAGTACTGAACCGATTAAAATAAAATTTTCACCACTTATTATGACTTACTTGAAGAACTTACAGTACAATTTTCAGACGTTTTAATGAGCTAACAACCATTTGTAGCCCAAACAATTTTCAAAATGGAAGCCCAAAATTTCCAAAATCACATTTTATTGTATCGACAATATTTGCGCCAATACTGAACCGATTTTGATGAAATTTTTAGGGCATTAACTACACATAACATGCTATTCCTGGTTAAAAAATCAGCTATTTTTGTGAACGCAATCAAAAGTTATACATTATTTTGAGTGTCTCATTTTTCTCGAGTCCAGTCTTTAACCCTAAAAGGGATACCTGGGGTCCATTGGACCCCAGGCGCCTTTCAGAGCTCGTCTTTGATGGAACACACTCAGCGAGGTGACGAAACTGAGACCATGAAGGTATCCCTTTTAGGGTTAATATCGTACAGTAATCACCAGAGTGTATAACCCCTTTTCGAAAATATGTTTGAACAGTGTGCATACCTACGTTTTCAATATTTTTACCAGCGCAAAGCGTGCCTTCAACATCCAGCTTAAAGTCAAAGTGTGAGATTTTTCCTGATATGTAGCAGAATATTTTGGAGGACTTCCTATAGACATGCCTGGAAAAAATCCTACGGGAATAGCACCATGAATTTATGGAATAATCCCAGAAGAAGTTCCTGAAGAAATCCTAAGAAAAACTTCTAGGGGTGTCATAGGAGGAATGACAAAAAACTAAGGGAAATATCTGAAGGGATTCTTCTCGGAAGAATTCTTGGAGCAATACCAGCAGAATTCCTGAAGGAATCTAGGCAGAAATTCCTGGATGTATTTTTGGAGAATCGAAAATTTCTGGAGAAATTCCAGCTGGGAATCCTGAAGAAGTCCTAAAAGGAATTTACGAAAGAAAATACCCTAGAAAAATCACTAGATAAATAGAAGGAGTAATTTCCAGAGTTAAGACCCAAACGCAATGATAGCGGAACGGCAACGAAAAAAATAACATGCTTGTTGGTTCGATTTCGGTTGATATCCATATTCGGCTGGTCAATAGTTAGTTAATTAGTTAAGTCTTAATTTTTTTTTTTTCAAAAATTTTGAAAGGGGGAAAAGCCCTTTTGAGTGATTACCTTTTATCGGCTGGTCAATGTTGAAGATGTTGTTTACCGATTCCGTTTTCATTGCCGTTTCGCTATCATTGCGTTTGGGCCTTTACTGTTGCAGAAACCCCTATAGAAATGTCTGTATACATGCAAAAAAAAATCCGTTCCGATATACGTGCACTCCCAGTCACGGCAACGGGAATAAACGGGAACTATGCATAGTAACGATAACAACAATAATAAATCTACACCGTGATCTAGATTTCACGTTCTCTAGAAAGCCCATATTAGCGTTTGTTTGTTTACGTTTATCAGAACGGTTTTCTGGGCGTGTGCATTCTTGAAGAATTTCTTATAGAAATTCCTGGAAAAAAGTTCTGCAGAAATATCAGAAAGAACTTCTGGAGGAATCACTGCAGGAATTCATGAAGGAATCTCAAAAACAACTATCACAGGATGAAATTCTTAGCGGAATTCTGGAGGAAGTCCCGGAAGAATTTCTGCAAGAACACCACCAAGAATTACTATAATGATTTTCACAGGAATTCTTGGGGGAATGGTGAAATGGTGTAATCTGTAGAGAAAAAAATCCCTGGCGGACAATTTTCTAGAAATTTCTTAAAGAACCCTGTCCGAAATTCCTGAAGTAAAGTCAACAGGAAGTCTACAGTATAAATTTCTGCATCAATTCCTTGAGCAATCCCTGCAAAAATGAATTGTTACCAGTTATTTCTCAGCGGATTCCGCTTGGATTACCTCCAAAAAATCCATCACGGATTCCTCACAGGATTCCTCAGAAAATTTCCCAAGTATTTCTCCCGGAAGTCGAGGTTCCTCAGAAGAATCATTTTGAGATTCCTACATGGTGTCTTCGCAGAGTTCCTACACGCTTTCCTTCTAGAATTCTTTCCGGAGTCCCCCCTACTGATCAAGGGATTTTCGCTGGGACCCATCCATGACTCCTTAATGGACTGGTATTCTTCCAGGGATTACTCCGAAAATTCAAACTGTGATTATTCCACACTCAGAAATAAAAGTCTTCTTCTTCTTCTTTGTGGTTCTACATCCCCACTGGGACTTGACCGCTTCAACGTAGTGTTCTTCGAGCACTTCCATAGTTATTAATTGAAGGGCTGTCTTTGCCTGCCATAGCATGAAATTGTACATTGTGAAGCAAGGACAAATGTATGACTCGTGCTATCATCATTTTGTAACTCGTTACATAAATAATTATTTTTAAAAACTATGATTATTTGACTCGAAACGTCGAAGGTTAATTAAGCATAGGCTGATTTTCCACTTCCACTTGTGAACCAAGTTTGCTGTAACTAGCGTGAAGAAATTGATTCTTAATTAACGAAATCAAAATCATAAAATACCATTACTAGCGACATTATGCTATCATGCTATACACCATTGAAGCTAGTTGAAATTTTGAATCATTATGCACTTATGTTCCTCATGCTGCATCAAATACACAAACTTCTCCACCACTGTCATCAAAAACACATATTGCCTTTGTAAAATATCAATTGAATGATAATTTCAAAAGCTTCCTGCTCTTTTGAATTCCAGTCACCCATAATTAAAATTAAATTTCCACATAAAACGCTCAATTATCATAACAACACGGAAGGCTATTTGTTATCCAGTCGATTGATTCTGCTAATGCCTATACCAATTTCAGAATAAACGCTCATTCATATGCACTTAATATCTGAGAACACTGCACTAATTTTCAATCCTTTGTGATTAATCCTCCAGTGGCGTAACGGAATATTTAATATTCATTCAGTTCCACTCTCTGACACAGTAAGACAACGCTATCTTCTCCGTTTCCACTGGACACTAGCAACAACGTTTCTCAAAACATCCGTCATAGTTGGTCAATTACACTTAGCGAAATTGTTTGAATTTTTTATCATTACACCATTCAAAACCGTCAAGCTACTCTGTTCAACATCAACTAACTGTCTAGTCTAGCTAATATGCACTCATGCTTCTTAACGGCGCGAATCAGGAATTCCCAACGGGAGAATCCGTTTTTAGTGACCGTCGTCCACGGCAGCTGCAGCAAGACTAAAGACCGCCAAGAATCATCAACTGATAAGGGTTTCCGCTCAGCATGGCTATACAGTACACCATTGAAACCCGAAACGGATCTAAACTTCCAAGGCGCATGTCCGTGGCCGGGATCCCTTCGCGACATCCCGGTCTGTTTACATCGCGAACCTTGAATATTGGCAGCGGAAACGTTGATAAACTTGGATCGCCAAAGAATTTCGGTTCGATTCGAAGGGTTGGACCTTCACTTGGCGACTCGACTGAAACGATTGGCATGTTCCAGGAAATTTCAATTTCCATTAGGCCGCTTGTATGTTTGGGTCCGCAACGCTCGACATTGTTAAACTTTTAAAGAGTTGCAAATCGTTCAACTTTCCGGAGTGTAATTTGATCAACCAATCATCTGAAGCCAAACCCCCAGCCAGCCATGCTGGGTTGGACCAAATTATCGACAAATGCGGTAAAAGGTTACAGCTTAGTGATACACCACAACAAGCACGTGCTGTTCGAGATAACTCAATCATGTGGGTTCACAGGCTTTCGGTAACTCAATAATCGTACTTTAAAGGCAGAAATAAGCTCTAGTTTTGAACTTTTATGTTAACGCCACTTTCCAATGTGGGCTTCAAAAAAAAATAAATTCCCATACTACAAAATTGTCCTATTTCCATCTACCTGAGTTCAAATGTCAAATTTGTAATTTTGGATGGTGAACTGCACCACGATGATCCCATCTGAAATTCCATCCAACTTTCTAGATTGAGTGTTTTTCAGTTACAACTCTTCCAGTTGGACCAAGCGACCGTTTGTACTAGTAAGCATGGCTTCCATGCTATTCATATTACAATGTATAGCAGCATGGACCGTTGTGCTTGCTTATAGGGATATTGTGATGGATGAATGATGCCTGTTATGATTGGTTACTTTGAAAGCAAGTCGGGATCGATACAATGTTTTAATTTGTTGTAAATGGACACATTTCTAATCGATACAGGGGAAATCTGTCTTCATGTCACTGCAAAAGTGATACATTTCGACTGCATGTTACGTTCGTTTCTTTGACACCGTATCGGTTTATGCCCAATTTTCACGTCCAAAATGTTCTGAATCTTACGGTTCGGAAAGATAGCAAAGGCCAACCACTTCTGATATTAGTATTTTTTTGTTAGATGGTGCAACATTCTTCAAATAAAATCATAGAATCTTAGAATTTCTGGATAAATAACCTGAGAAATTACGGGACGGAAACCCACAGAAACTCCCGAAGAAAGCCCGTCAGTAATTTCTGTAGAAACCTCTGGAGAAAGTTCCTTGTTGCAACTATGAAGAAATCCCTAGGGGCATCCCTAGATCCATAAATGAATTCTTGGAGAATATCTTGAAGCAATTCCTAAAAGAAACATCGGAGGAATTTCTATTGGCATCTCTAAAGGAATTCCTGGTAGTATTCCAGGTGCAATTCCTGGAGAAATTAACAGAAGAATTACTAGAAAAAAACTAGTGGCATATCTGGAGCAACTCCTGGAGGAATCCTAGCAAAAATAGTTTAAGACATTCTAGCATGATTTCCAGTAAAACTCCACGCAAGAGGTTCTTGAAGAATCATTGCAGGAATTGTGGAGGAAATCACAAAAAAAAAATCTGCAAGCAATTCTTGGAATTGTTTGAGTAAATTCCGGAGAATCTACTGAAGACATCCATATGTTTTTTATTGCATAAATCCCTAGAGGGATCTTTAGATAATTTCCCGGTAGAATATCTGGAAGAATCCCAGCAGGAAACCTTAAAGGAATCCCACGAAACAAAATTAAAGAAACTCTAGAAAAATCCCTAAATAAATCACTTAATATATTCACGTAGTAAATCTGACAAAAATTATTGAAGCGGAAAGTGCCCAAAATAGAAGCCACTGCCCAAGTGGCTTGGATTCCTACATGTAGAAAACCCTACGAAAAGTGCTACAGGAATATCTGTAAGAAATTCTGGAGCAACCGCAGCAACAGTTTCTGCAAGGTACCTACAAAAGGAATGTCTGGAAAAATTCTTAGGGACATATCGGGAGGTATTCTTATAAAAATCCCCTCAAACATTCCTAGAAGAATTCTGGTGGGTTTCCAATAGGAATTTTGGAATAAATCTTAAAAAAAAATTATGGTGGAATCTCCAAAACCAAAAAAAATATCCCTGCGAGTGAAACGCAGGATGAATCCCGGCAGCAACTCTTGAAGCAAGCTTAGCAGGAAATCTACCGCATCAACCTTGGCATAAATTCCTGTGATATTTTCAGGGTCCGTTTTAAGCCACGTAGACCAAATTTTGGTCATCTCAGCAATTTGAAATGATAATGATTTAACCCTTTGGAGCCGGAGGGGTCATATATGACCCCGCCGATGAAACCGAGCATAACAAACGTGTTCGACACCAGCGAGGTTGCGTCGACAGCCGCGAAACAAATCGGCTCCAAAAGGTTAAAAGAGGGTCTCCAGTTAGCCTAGAGTTAGCTAGAGATGGTGGGTTCGATTCCCGTTCCGGTCGGGAAAATTTTCTTGACTCCCAAGTAACAATGGTAGCTGAACAGTAAGAATCATAGCTGAACAATGATTGGTTAATGATGTCAATAGCTGAATAAGCTGGAGGCTGAGCGTATAACGAGGCTCTTGTACAGCCCATCATCGTATGCTGAATATGATACTCAATAGAAGATTATCAATCTACTCTACATATCTTTATTAAGCTTATCTTCAATATTGAAGGTTTAAATATTTAAAAAAAACAACAGAAATGGCACTTAGTACCACTACTTAAAAAATACTAGAGGAATTTGAAAAATAATTATTTTCGAAAAACATAGAAAAAGGATTTTGCCCTCTCCGATCATCGAACGCTGGATTTCATAACTGTAGCAAAAGCCACCATATCGAAAAGAAACCTGCACGGAATATGCAAATGATACAGTATCGCTTGATTAAATATTTTTATTTGAATAATTGTAAAGCATCAATGATGTCCCTAGTGTTAAACATTTACCAGGGGAAAGAGAATTGACAGGTTCCAGTTCCGTGGGCAGTGAAGGTGGTGGTTCGTGATGCGCAACTTGATAAAGCAGCGGAAGAGGAAATCGATTGTTTGTCAGAAGTACTCGACCCTTAATCAAACTTCTACAATGAACCAACAAGAGAAGCATAGAAATTGCCAATTGAACATTATATTAGGCAACAAACATTAAAAGATCTCTTACGGATTATATAACACCAATACCGAGATGACGATAGAGATGTGGGTTTTTCATGTCGAAACTGCCAGCGTTACCTACAAATAGAATAAAGAACATGTATCTATCTACGCCTTAGTAGTATTTTAAGGATATTTACCTGTATTTTTTATTCATTTTGCGTGACTTTACCAGAGATTCACGATTATCAAAATCGTGAAGCGCTGAACTGTAAACAAAACAATGAGGTTTTGACAGCTAATGTATGCGTTCATATCCACCACTTACATCGCTTATTCAACCTTAGCACAGCCTTTGTTCAAAGCTGTTCAACCTTTAATCAGACATGGCAGTATATAACTTGTTCTCCCACAAATCACTAAGCCCGTACCATTCCAGGTGGAGCTGATGCGAAGGTAAGTGACTATAAATCAATGCACCCAAGTTCGATTCTCAATTATAATAAATATTTATAGATTTCTCTTTCAGCCACTATGAACTGTATCCTACATCTACACCTACAAGAACCTAATGGCAATTCTGGCTAGAGCTCTGTGGGACAATTCGGCACCAACATTTTAAAAGGGCGTAACTGCATTTTGAAACAAACCCCTCTTTCACATCTGTGGATCGTATTTCAATGCCGCCATGCAAATCACCGCCAGTATAGGAAAGAAGAGCAATTTCTCTGTCTAGTAATGTTTGTGAATTTCGTGGGAAACTTAAAATATGATCCACAGATGTGAAAGAGTGGTTTGTTTCAAAATGTAGTTATGCCCTTTTGAAATGTTGGTGCCGAATTTATTTTTTTTGGTAGTGCTGCATAAGTGATGATCAATTGCTGAATTAAAGATGATTAAGCGACTTCAATGCTTCATCGGATCTTTATCTGTATTAATAGGATAATAATAAATTATTCGTGGTGGTCTAGTGGCTACCGCTTCTGATTCGTATGCAGAAGATCATGGGTTCAATCCCTGGCCCGTCCCTTTTCATCCTACTTTGTATCTTTCTATCCACTTTATCTCTCTCTATTTCTCTCTCACTTCTCTACATATACAACTCATGTATATTCATATGTTCATAGCTATCGCTAGAACTAGAAACGAATTGGAAAAAAGTCGTATCCCTCCCTTCCAATTTCCACTCACAGCACAGTGTATATAACGCCTACAAGTTATGCAACCAAAGCGTGCTGTGCCGCTTGACCATATTCACCTCATTCACCACACAATCTTTCACCTTACGAACACTATAAATAACTCCCTATCCATGGATCGCATCACCGACCCAACGGTGACTCCCAGATCTCCCATCCTTTCCGTCTAACAAATACCACAGTCCGTGCTGGATGTGGGGATGCAGAGGTGATCTCGGTCTTTAGTAGCAACAACCAGCACACTCTAACATTCCTTTCCCTTCCCAACTGACTATAAGGACGTGGCCGGCGCCGGTATTGATCCAAAATGTATGAGCTGCTAGAATTGCACTTTGAGAATAAGTGGAGTGTCCCAGCCCTTATTCATTTGGATCTCAGTACTGCACGTGCAATTGGTACCAGCTCAGATCAATAACGGAGTAGCAACCATTGGCATGTATAGTCAGATTTGATCGTGATTGATCGAATAGGATAATAAATTATTCGTATTCTGGATATAAGCGCTTCTTCAACCTTAATTCAGCCACGCGGGCAGCTTAAATCAACTTATGGCTGAATAAAATCACCAAAATTGGATGTTTAAGAGCTGAACAAACGAGTACAGTTATTTTGCACAGCTTTTGTTCAAACGAAGGCTGATTTGCACAAGCTACAGAAGCGCTTAATCAACATCAACATTGTTACCTGGGCTAACTGAGCTTAGTGTATCATTGTGCTTGCCTGACAGACAATATACAAATTTATGCAATGGCAAAGAAAGCCCTTCATTTAATAACTGTGGAAGTACTCAAAGAACACTAAGTTGAAGCGAGGCAGGCCAAGTCGCAGTGGGGACGTAGAGCCATGAAGAAAAAAAAAGAATGATTCAAAAGGTTGGACAGAGTTAGGCCACATTAGGTGATGAAGTAGCAAAAATGTGTTAGTTTACAATCTCATTTGGCGTTTTCTTAAGTTCTGCCAGATTTGTTCATGGCGTGATTTATATAAGGCATCAACTTAACTAATTGATAATAAAATTGTACTGCTGAGTTGAAAACACTTATTTTCCTTATTAAAAAAAGGCTGACAAAACCGGGTCACGACTGAACTTCAGATCCGGTGTGAGATGTGCAGTTCGAATGATACGACAATGATCTATAGTGCAGTTCGTTGTTTTACGTACGTAAACATTCTTTTATTGCTGGCAACACTGATCATGCAATTAAAATTAAATGTGGCAATTGATCATGTTAATTTCTTCTTCTTCTTCTTCTTCTTCTTCTTCTTCTTCTTCTTCTTCTTCTTCTTCTTCTTCTTCTTCTTCCTCGTTATGGCTCGACGTTGGCATTGGAACTTGGCCTGACTCTCTTCATCTTCCACAGTTATTAATTGAACACGCAGACAAAGAAATTGTAAACACAATTACATTCTAGTTCAAATCAATCGATTTTTCAGTTTACTATAGCGAGAAACTGATTTCTAGTTTAAACTGAACTGTTATTTTGTTTGATAGTACAAATATTTTCATCAGACGAAATTTTTGACAGTTTGTTTGAACAAACACTGATTTGGTAGCTTTAACCTAAAATAGCGAATTGTTGGGCTGGTGCTATGCCTTCCGGATCGTTCGCTTGAGAATCCGTCGGATGTTAAACCGCGTGTTCCGAATGTTTTCCGTTACGTTCTGTGTGTGCATTTTCAAGTGGCTGGTGACGTTACCGCTAGTGATTTCGGCCACTAGTACTACGCCACCCGGGAAGTCAGTGTTGTTTTGTAGAATGGAAAATTTCCGTTTCGCCTCAAGCGATACGTTTCAAGTTTTGTTCGACTGAGGCTTCTTGTGATATATGTGTGAAAATGTTACATATTTGAAAGAAAAACAAATAAAGTGTTGTTTTATGACTACCGTCAAATGAAGATGGGGAAGTTTGAAGTTTGTACCTGCAGAATTAAGGATTCGTCTTTCGATTCTGCGGCTATGATTCATCGTTGAAACTCGGTGAGAATGTTCCTTTTGTCATATTACTTTCTTTTATGTATCCAATTCTGTGCGATAAATGCAATTTCAAATAGCTGTAAGCTGACTTTGTTAATTTTACACATAAGTTTTTATTGAGTTTGGCTGATGCTTTTCAAGTCAAGCAGTTGCAGGAGACTTAACATGGTGAGCTCGTCCCAATTAAACGCCTTGTTTTGCTGTTCTTCTTTGTGTATGTTTCAAAAAAACTACACTAAATTAATTTCATAACAATTCAGTCCCATAATTTAATCATACCAGAGCCGTAGCGCGGTACCATGGCGCCCTTGGCAAGCATCCAGGTTGACGCCCCACGACAATTAGACATGGTTAATTTGCTTAAGTTTGTAGTTAATGTGTGGCTTCGTGGTCGTGCGGCTAGTGTCACCATGCATTTAGTCGCATCGTGCTGAGGAGCGCGGGTTCGATTCCCGCCGCAGCTGTCAGAAAAAGCTTTCGGCTGTGCCACTGGGCGTTGCATGCTAGTCCGTTGTCTAGTGTCGTGCTTCCTTCAAAGAACGAATAGCTCACTGGAAGCAGTGTTGGGAATACTCACTTGGGAAAAGTTATACTCACTTGCTTCTATCTCAGTTCAGAAGCATGCTATCAAAAAATGATGTCTGAAGGGCTTTTAGATTGTAGTTTAATCTAAAAGTTTGCCGAATAAAGTAAAGGTCGCAGATGCATACCAAAACTGTGAGAGAGCTGTGAGCACAACATGAGTATAAATTACATGAATTTTACTCACCTCGTACTCACAGCTCTCTCAAAACTTTGGTATGCGTCTGTGACTTTTACTTTATTCTGCAAACTTTTAGATTAAACTACAAACAAAAAACCCTTCAAACATCATTTTTTGATAGCATGCTTCTGGACTGAGATAGAAGCAAGTGAGTATCACTCTTGCAAATGAGTATTCTCAACACTGACTGGAAGTACTAAACGTGTCCGTGTCTTTTTTTAACATTTTTTTAAAGTTACTTTAAAAGTTCAAAGAAACATTTCTTTTATTTGTTTTTTTTTTTATTTTCTCATTGTATTTTTCATTTATGTATTTCGTTAAGAATTTCAGTGTGTGTCACAATGAAATTATCCGAAATCTACTTCTTTCATACAAGCATTTCTAGAATCTCGCTAAGACTAGCACTAAAATTAGAAATGACATTTCCATTCATAACATAAATTATGCATACTACTTTTCTTCAGGAAATCATACATTTTTATAAATTTTTACTTGCTTTGTACTTAGCTATTCAGGAACTTTTTTACCAATTTTCGGCGATAAGTTTAATTTGTTTTACCAGAATTTTCCAATAACTTTATTAAAGGTTTCTTCTGAAATTTTATCAAAATATTTCTCAGAAGATCTGTAAGAAAATTTTCAGCAATCATTAGAAGAACCATGGACATGGAGGAATACCAAAAGGAATTCTTGAAAGAATCTCTACTTAAATTTTTGTTGGAATCTTTAGAATAATTCCTGCTGAAATTTGTATAGAATCACTGGAACAATTTCTGAAAAAATGCTAGGAAATTTTTTAATAGAATCCCTGGAAAAGTTTCTTAAGAGTTTTTTGGGGATTAAGAAGAAATCCTTTGAAGGTTTCATGAAATCCCTGGGAAAAGTACTGAAAGCATCCATTTAGGAATCCAAAGAGTCTGTTGAGAATTTTTAGATGAAATCAATGTCAGATTTTCTAACGGACAACCTGGATAAATCCCTGATTTATTCCATAATCATGATTTTCTGGAGGAGTTTGTAAGGTAATTTATAAAAGGTTTCCTATCAGATGTCTAGCAGAAATATATAGAGTAATCTCTTATAATCACCGAACATTTTTGGAAGGTATCAATGGAAGAGTTTCTAAACTATGTGACAGATTTCTTTTTTTAGAAATCTACTGATAACTTTTTAAAGGAAACTTTGATCGAATTTCTAAACACAACCATAGATTTTCTAAAAAAAAATCTCTGGGAGAATTTCCGAAGGAATTCTTTGAAATTCTAACGGAATATCAGCAGGATTTTCCATAGGAATCCATGGATGAATTACTGAGAAAATATATGTTGGAGCCGGACCCATCCAACCAAATGATTTAGTTTAAGTTTAATTGAATTTGTTTAGTATCTCAAACTGTTATACCTGAACATCATACACAACCCTATTCAAACAAATAATAATATAATAATAGAGATTGCGAGAAGAGAGCGCTACGCGCACGCTAGCCATTGTCCACCTTCTGTGGACTATTGAGTAGGTAGGAGAAACCATTGTAAATACTGTATATAGCATTAGTACCAAATAGAACCCATAGCAAAACGTACCTACGGTCGTTCATACACAGTCCCCCGTTACCAAGGGACTTTGCGCGTTTTGGTGCAGTTCAATTCGGGTCGTTTTTCTAAGTTGTCGGTTACCACGACACTTAGTCATTTTACTGTTGTGCGGTGATCGGTTGAGTTAGTGGCGATAATTTCTAAGTGTCCGGTTACCACGGGACTTAGCCGTTGGTCAGTGTCGTGTGCATCGTTCAGACTCTGGCGAAAGAGTCAAAGAGCCAAGACGGCCTAGATCTGAAGAATCAACAGTGGTACTGGACACAAAAGGCTTGTGGCGACCCAAGCCCCCGGTCAGTGATTCTGCGTTTGTAATACCGGACTTTTCCGCGCGTTTCGGTGGCTGCTACGGCAGCGAAGAAAGCCCTTTGATTCCGTGCATAGTTCGCGCTCGAACAATATATTAAAGAGTTTCTAGGTATCCTTAAAGATATACCTATTTGCTGATATGTCTAGAAGAACTCCAAAGAAGACTTTGAAACTCTGAAGAAATTGTGGAAGATTATTCAATTACATGAAAAAACCTGGGACTAATTTCTGAATAAACTCCTAGATAACTGCCTGGAAGCCTCCCTGGAATAGTTTGTGAAGGAATTTAGAAATTCCTTCGAAAAATTAAAAAAAAAAATCCATTAGAATTTTTCTTTTTTAGAATCCCTGTAGAAGTATCTGAGATTAATTTTTTAAGAATTTTCCAAAGAAATCCCTTGAGATATTTCCAAAATATATTTTGAATGATTTTCTGAAACAAAAATTCCGAAGAAATATCTGGTAAATAAATAAAGAATTTCTGGAATATTAAATTTTAGTACAAATGTTTAGAAATTTCAGAAATATACTTTCACTAGACTTTAAGAAGCTTATTGATTCTGCTTTATTTGGAAAAACTGAATTAGCTTCTCAATACAAAAAGGTATTTAAAGTTCCTTAAGGAGAAACTTCAAAGAATACCAATATGGCTGCCACAATGGCCGACTTGGACCCCTACTCACGTTTTCAAGAGCACAAATCTTAAAAATTCGTAAAAAATGTGCTCGATTTGGAAAAGCTGCCTCCTTTTACAAGTGAGCAAAGCCAGGATAATCAAGTGCGGCATGATTCGATGCTTCGTTCGTCAGATTTGTGCCTCTAAAGTTTGTATGCAAAATTGCAATGGGATTTCTTGATGTTTCACCTTAACATAATGATAAATATTCAAAATATTATAGAAAAATCTGAATTGTAAATCAAGTGTAAAAAAACATGATCAATCTTAGATATTGTAAATAATGAAATCTTGATAACATTCTAGAAAACAATAGCATCTGCCTGTTTTCTTCTAACCTTAGACCTTTTCGGCGCCCCTCTGAGGCTGGCGCCCTTGGCGGGGGCCAACCTGGCCAACCGTACGCAACGGCTCTGATCATACCCGACCTTTCCCGTACCAAAATCCCTTCTCCTTTCGTTTTACGAGAGCGTCGGTGAGTCGCTGGCATCTCGATAAATAGATATCATCCCTTCCCATCCACATAACGTGTTTATTATCGTTTCAGAGAGCGATCAATGGCGCTTCAGCCTAGGCTTGTTAGCCAGGACACATGGTCCAAATGCCTGTGCCCCATCCCGGAAGCAAAAAGGTCTATGGAGTGACAATTTTCCTAGCTATATCACTCCCAACGTTGGTGTTAAAAAACCACTTACACTCACATCAACACATCTACATGATCAACTCAAATACACTTACACAATCTGAATCTTGCCGCATTACTCGCTTATAGTGAATCTCCAATCAACCCATTCCTAATATCCAACTCCTTGACACCTATGGGGGCGCCGGTGAGTCGCTGGCCTTTCATAAAGTAGGTGTCATATCATCACATCCTTTCCTTTCCTCGTAACGGAGAAGATGGGCGTGGCCGGCAGTGAAAGTTTTCATGTCTTTTTTTACTCCAACCTCTGATTGGATAGCTGTTTCTTCCTAAACAGCATTCCATAAGCAATTAGAATTGGAGTATTACAGTTTTAACATGACAACTTTCAGTATGCAATCTACGATTTACTCCGTTACAACGCAACGCAACGCAAAAACTATTTTGCATTCGTATATATTGTGGCAGGCACGGAGATGACCAAGGAAGTCGCGGAAATATCGCTTACGATAAGTTCCTGAACTGACCAGGAATCGAACCCTCAACATTGTCATACACGTAATACATGTGCGTTTGCCGCTAAATTTTGATTAATACTTGAAACGATACTTACAGCTTCCTGCTGAAAATGTACTCTCCATACAATAGCGAGCTACCATGCGTCTCCATTGACCATTTTATTTTCGGTTATCGTGACGAAACTTATTAACTTTATTTTCTATGTTGTATATGTCTGAATGTCAAATAGTAATTGATGTTTTCTACTATGGTGTTTCTTTATGCAAAAAATTACCCTCATTGTCACCCATGAGCCGGTACATTATTTGTTTAATTCGTCATTCTACGTCGTTCATTGTGCTCCTCTATTCATTCATTATCTTTTATCGTTCAATAAAAAAATCCCATCCCACTCTCGGTGAGTTAAAGCAAACCACCTAGTCAAAAGATCACGCCAGGTCAGAAGCAATTATTTGATTTGTATCATGGGCATGTCTTCACTCTTAGTCTCTGGGTGTTCACCATTTTTGTCCCAACGTTTCCGTGCACCAGTCAACACCCAACGACGATGGTGGCCACAGAAAATATAATTCTTTATCTGAAAAGGTAGTCCAACCAGACCAGCCCAGTCAGTGTCCCACTCGCCGTTTCTGTTTTAACATTTTCCTTCGGTCCGTATTAGGTCTTAGTTGTAGCATTAGTGAGGTAAATCATCTAGTGAAGACCTTCAATGTGAGACTTTTTGAGCGTCCTCTAGAGGAAGAAATATGTACTTATTTTCGGAGGGAAATATTAAGACAGAAACGAATCTGCTGACTTCGGATAGGAAGTTTTTTTGATCATATTTTCTTCTTGTACTAACGATTTGCAGAGCGTACTGGTTGTCCATTGCTGTCAGTATGCTTTATTTGTTCGTCAGATCTTGCCGAATTCTTTTGCAATCTTTTCTGTTCAATAACCTGTCGTTCACAATCGACACAGCATAGTACGTATCGCCGTTTACACGATGTTCGATATTGCAAATAAAGTTACAAAGCTCGTTTCATCTTGCTCCATAGTCTGCACTGGAATACAACGTTTCCAGCGGTGAGTGTGTGTCAAGTTTTGAATGACGAAACCATGGCAGATTTGCTAGAAAGGTAAGCTCGGGGCATCAATAAATCAGTTTACATGTGTTCATTTATCCAAGCCATGTGCTCCCATTACTTATTCAAGAGTATGGCGCTCTGCGAATATTGAATCAAGGCGAGAAAAATGAGTCTTTTTTCGAGTGAAAGTATCAAATGCATCGCTCTTTCACATGAACGCCACACTATCATTCGGTCTGAAAAGGACATTTTAAACTGTTGCAGAGAAATGGGACTCGACCGCGACTACAGGATGGACAACGTCATGAGTGACATAGCGTTCTACGGGGGCACTTGCTACTCCTGCGAATATTGCACAACCGGTCAGCTCCAATGCCCGGCAAATTTGTCTCTCATCACCGAGGTGTACCGCTTACGGTGTACAGCGCTCATGTCGGATTGCTCCTGGCAAGGACGGCCATTCGATTGCTGCCAGTTTTTCCACCCACTGGAGACCGAGTTTGGAACTTGCTACAGTATAAACTCACAAAACAGCAAGCCCAAAGCAGCGACAAAACTGATTAATAACAGATACACCGGCCCGGGTGCGCTCCGATTCAAGGTGAAAGAAGATTTACAGGTTTATTTGCACGATGAACACTCTGTCCCCTATGCATACGTTGACCGAGCTCTGAAAGAGACTGTCCTCTGGGGCATGAACAAGGAGATTATTTTCAAAGTAATCGAGTTGGAAAATAACGATAATGTACACGACATTTCCATCAAACGGAGAGACTGCCGATTTCCGTGGGAGTTTCCCGAAAACTGTGGGTGATCTTCCAATCAGTGGCGTAGCTAGGAATTTGCGGGCCCGACGCGGAACCAAATTTGTGACCCCCATGAAAATTACAGATGTAACAATGATAAACCTCTGATAACATGTTATAATAATCCATCCAGAAATCACTGCAGACATGGATTTCTTCAGATTTTTTTATCCAGGAATTCCTACTGAAATTCTTCCAGGAATTCGTTAAAAAATCTCTTGGGATTGCTTCCGGGATTCAAATTTCTTCATGAATTCCTCCAGCGATTCACCCGGGAATTCCTTCTGTGATTCTTTAAGGAACAACTTCCAGGATTATTTCAAAGATGCCCCTAAAAACTCTTCTTGGGATTCCTTCAAGAATTCCTCCAGGAATTCTTTCAGAAACATCTCCAAGAATTAATCCAAGACTTCTTCCAGAAACTGTTTAGAGATTCCCTTGAGAATTAATCTGCGGTTGCTTCTGAGATTCCATCTGCTTTTTTTTTTTCAGGAACTCTTCCAGGGATTCCTTCAGGAACTGCTACGGGAATTCCTCCAAGAGTTCCTCTACGTCAGTGCTGAAAATGTCATTTCGTCGTATCATTTCGTAAGAAGCTCAAGCTGAGAATATGGTATATGCAAAAACTTGTGCGGCTAGACCAGCTCTACAAGAAAGTCACGAAAAACCGAGCATTTTTGAATACTTATGGTAAATATCACGGACTACCTTCGAAAAATGCCAACTGATATTCACCATGAATATCATTGGCATTTTTCGAAGGTAGTCCGTGACATTTATCTCAAATATTTGAAAAAGATCAGTTTCCGTGACTTTCTTGTAGAACTGGTCTAGCCGCACAAGCTTTCCATATACCATATTCTCAGGTTGAGCTTCTAAAATGAGCTGGATGTGTTTGAATTTATATATGTCGAAATAACATTTTCAGCACTGCTCTACGTTTTAGGATTCCTTCTGGATTTCCTCAGCAATTTCAACGGTTTCTTCACAGCATCGATTTCTTCAGTACTTCCTCGTGGGATTTCTTCAGAAACTCCTCCTAAAATTGTATCAGAAATTGGTCCTTGGATTTCTTCAGGAGATTCCTCTAAGAATTCTTCCAAGGATTCTTCGAAATATTCCTCCAAGAATTCCTCCAAGAATTCTTGCGAGGAGTCTTCCAAACATTCATCCGGGAATTACTCCAGGATTCCTTTGGGAATACCTGCGTGGATTCCATAAAATATTCGTCCTTCTATAAATTCGTCCAGAAATTACTCTAGGAATTTCTCTAGAGATACATCAAGGAGTTCCTCTAGAGATTCCTCTAGGAATTCGTACAGGCATGACACCAGGAATTTCCCCAGGCATTTCTCCAAGAGTTCATCCAGGGATTTCTACAGGGATTCCTCTAGAATTTCAATCAGGGACTCCTCCCGGAATATCTTCAAGAATTCTACCTGGAATTCCATCAGATATTCTTCCAGGAATTTCTTCAGAAATAACCACGACAATTTTCCCGAAATTTCTCCAGGAAATCCTCTAGGGATTCCTTCAGAAATTTCTCCCGGAATTTATCCCAGAAATATTCCAAGAATTCCTTCAGGGATTCCTGCATGCATTCCTGTCGAGATTCCTCTAGGAATTCCTTCAAGAATTTCTTCAGAATTTATCCAGATTTTTTCTACAAAAGACACCTTCAGAAATTCCTTTAGGAATTTCTTCAGAAATTTCTACAGGGATTCCTCTTAAGTTTCTTCCAGAGATTCCTCCGAAAATTCCTCCTGGAGTTCCTCCAGAAATTCATCTGCGAAATCCTCTAGGCAATTTATCTGGGATTTTTCAGAAATTTTTCCAGGTATTTCTCCTGGAATTCCTCCAGAAATTCCTCTAGGAATTTATCTAAGAATTTCTTCAGAAAAATTTCTAGTGATTTCTCCCAGGATTCCTCTAGAGATTCCTCCAGGAATTCCACCTGGAATTCCGACAGGAATTTGTCCAGAAATTTCTACAGGCATTCCTCCTGAGATTCCATTAGAAATTGCTTCAGGGATTCCTCCAAGAATTCCCCAGGAATTCTTTCAACAATTTCTTTGGAAATTTCTCTAGGGATTCCTTCAGGAATTCCTCAAGAGATTTCTTCAGGAAATATTCCAGGGATTCCCCTAGGAAATCCTCCGGGAATTCATCGAGAGATTCCTTCAGGATTTCTTCTAGAGTTTGTTACAGGAATTCACCCAGGAATTCCTCTAGAGATTTCTCAAGGAATTCATCTAAGGATTGCTCCAGGAATTCTACCAGAGGTCCCTCCTAGAGTTCATCTAGAGATTCCACCAGAAATTCATTTAGGAATTTATCCAGAGATTTTTCCAGGCATTCGTCCAGAAATTTCTCCAAGGATTATTCCTTCAGAAATTCCTCCAAGGATTCTTCCAAGAATTCCACTAGCGATTTCTCCAGGAATTCCTTCAGGTTTACTTCCAGAAATTCCTTCATGGATTTCGACAAGATTTTAACAAGAAGTTCCTCCGGCGATTTCTGTATTAGTTGCCTCAAGGATTTCTCTAAGAATTTCTCTTAGGATTTCTTCAGGGATTTTTCCTGGAATTCTGCCAGAAATTCCTCCATGCATTCCTTCTGAGATTTTTCCAAAAATTGCTTCAGAGATTACTCCAGGGATTGTTCAATGAATTCTCCCAGGAATTTCTCCAGACATTTTTTTAAGGATTCCTTCAGGAATTCCTCAAGTGAATCCTCAGACATTTTTCCAAGAATTCTCCCAGGAATTCTTCTAAAAATTTCTTCAGAAATTTCTCTAAGGATTCTTCCAGGAATTCCTCGAGAGGTTTTTATCAGATTTTTTTCCAGGGATTCTTCCCAGATTTCCACTAGGAAATCCTCCAGGAATTCATCCAGGAATTTCTTTAGGGAGTACTCAAGGAATTTCTCCAGGGTTTCCTTCAGAAATTCCTCCAGGAAGTCGTTTAGGAATTGCTCTACGAATTTATCAGGGGATTCCTCCAAAGATTTCTTTAGAGATTTCACTAGGAATTCGTCTAGGAATTTATCCAGGGATTGCTCCAGGCATTCGTCTAAGAATTCCTCCAAGATTTCCTCTACTGATTTCTCCAGGAACTCTTCCAGGTAATTTCTTCATGGATACCGTCAAGAATTTGTTCTGAAGCTCCTCCAGGATTTCCTCCAGCGATTCCTCAAGGAGTTGCTTCCCAGTGATTGTTCCTATAATTGCTCTTGAGTTCCTCCTTGCAAGAATTCCAGGGTTTACTCCAGGCATACCTGCAGGAATTTCTCCAGGAATTCCTTTAGGGATTGCTCTGAGAGTTCTTTCAGAAATTACTGCAGGAATTCCTGTATTGATTCTTGGGAAATCTCTCTGGGGATCTTTTCAAAAATTTATTCAGGAGTTCGGTCAGAAATTACTGAAATTCGTCCATCATCTTTTCCAGGGACTCAGCCAAGATTTTTTCCAGGATTACCTGATTTTTTTTAATTATTTGAAGGAATTCTAGAGGAATTCCTCCAGCGATTTGTATTGGCATTCTGTATCCCTATAAAAAAATCTCCATAAAGTAATCGAAAAATTCTTTTACAATAATCGCCGAGAAATATTTATCTCTTCTGAACGCGCGCTGTTGTAAAAAGTACAACACTACCAAAAAACCTCGCTTTTCGTATACAGCGTCTTATTATGTGACATCTATTTTCTCAAAAAACTTCTGCTAGAACTCCATTGCAAATTCTACCAGATTTTTTCCACATGATTTACTTAGTAACTGTCGCTGAAACTTTCAAAGAATTTCTGATAGAAATCCCGTTGAATGTTGCCTGAAAGAATTTCAAAAAGGGATGCCGTAAATATGTTCAAAAAAAACAAATTCTCAATCAATTTTGAATATTATTGCCGAGAAATTTCCAACAAATGCTGCCCAAGAAAGTCCAAAAAAAAATTGATCAAATCCAATCATTTCTTGGAGGATTTCCAAAAAAAAAAAAAACGCCGACTAAAGTAAAATGAAAGATTTTTACGGGGTTACTCACATGAAAATCGCCGTAAAGTAAATGTCAATTGAATTACCCAGAGTATTGAAGTTATTTCCAAAGTAATTATCAGAGGATTTTTCAAACGAATTGTCAAAAAAAAACGAGAAGTTGCAGAAGAAATTTTTAAAGAAATTTTCGTAGAAAAAAATCTGTAGAATTTCGCAAAACCATTGCTGAAGCATTGCCGAGAACTGATTAAAGAAGTTTCCAAAGGAATGACCCAACAATTTTTCAACAGAATTGCCGCAAAAAAATTCAATGGAACATCCAAGGGAGTTCTTAAAAAATCTTGAAAATGTTTACCACTCGTTTTTTGCCTAATGTTTTATTTGATTAATGCAGAATTAATTCAGAGAAAATATTACTTAAGTAAGTAATTGCCGAAAGGATTCCTAAATATAAATTCACCCTGCGAGGATTTCCAAAGTAATTATTTCTTTAAAAACATAAAATTTCTTAAATATTTTGACAAATGATTCTTTTGGGGCTACCCCACATGACCCCTCCAGCACTTTTCCAGAGGAATCCTTCAGGAAATCCTTCAAGATTTTTTTTTAGAATTTTCTTCAAGAGTTCTTTTGCAATGCCTCAAACGGTTTTTCTTGAAGTCCTTACAAGGATTTCTTACGAATTTGATCAAGCATTCCATTAGTTATACCTGTAGGGATTCCTTCAGAAATTCCTCCAAAAATTGCTGTTGAAAATGTCCAAAGATTCCTTAGGTGATTTTTTCAAAGTTCTCTTGCACAATTCGGTCAACAATCCTTTAAGAAATCCCAGTAAATCTTTTTCTCCAGGGATTTTTCCAAGCCACGTTACAAAGATTCCTTCAGAGATCTCTCAGTGCTTTCTTTCAGTTATTCCTACAAGGGTGTACACATTCATCCCAAAAGACAAATTTCCTCAGGGGTTTCCAAGGCCTTCTGCAGAAATTTCTCTAAGGGAATATATAAGAATTCTTATGAAAATTGTTTTTTGATTTGCACCAAATAATTTGAGAGGAATTCTTTGGGGTTTTCGCCATGGATTAATTTGAGAATTGATCTAGGCATTTCATAATTATTTTTTTCCCCCCGGATAAAAACTAACCATAGGGTGTTTGGTGAAAACCATTCCTGCACCATACAATGTACCAGCTACAATAATGTATATTGTAATGAAATGGTTCACTAAAAGCTTCGCACATTGTAGCTACTATACATTTACATTCGATTTTTATGTAACACTATATTATACTGTTTTTCTTACGTTTGAACCATTCACTTTTCCGAAACATTGTTTTTCCGTGCATTTTTAATTATTTATTCAGTTTTAGATTTTTTCCGTGCTTTGTTTTGTTGATCTTTGTGACTTTTATGATGCTAAGGAAAGGAAAGAAAAAAGTGAAGAAGTTGAAACTTTAATTTTAAGTCAATAAAATGATTAAATAAGTAGTAAACCAGATGTCTTAAGAATCGCAGATCCAAGAGATATGGCGGGCTAGGTATGTAGAGTACGATGAGAGGAATACGATTGGCGAACTTTATCTTTGACGTAGAGCCATCTTTAACATATGGACTGGACTGAATACTGAAAGAAATTCTAATATAGGTTCGTCTGTGGGTTCGCTTCTTAACCTAACTTATACTTGAATCGAACTTGACAGTTTTCTAATGAGTTGTTAAATACATACGTGTATTTCAAACTTTAGTCAAACTGGAGCCTCAATATTGCAATAACGGTTAAGCACGCTGTAATGATACTTATGTACCTCGTCACCCACTTCATGCAACTACATTAGTGGTCTAATAATGCTTAGCGCGCTCGGCATAGTTCCATCATGCCGCTCAAAGTGTTGCCACAAATAATGCTTAGTTTGCGAAACCCGGTTATCTGGCTGGTGGGGCATGGGAGCCTAAACTTCAACTGTTAATGCAATCAGAGACTACTCAGACCTCGACTCAGACTTAGACGTGGGCGATCCAATATATGAAGGGTTATCCAAAACGCTCTGGAGAATTCCCAAAGCGCATTCTCATAATGCTAGTAAGCCTAAGATGCCATTAACAGGAGGAAAATGACGAGGGGCGATTCACTTATGTATTTTCGATTCAGTCCCGTGTATTGAAAATCGAATTTGTGTATTTATGTCGTATTAAGATGTATTTTTTGTATTGGTGTATTCTTTTGCACTTTTGCGATTAAAATAGAATTGATATGTATTGATGCAATTATTGAGTATTTTCGAAATAAATGTGTATTTTTAATTGGTTTTAGCATTTTGCATTTGGGAGTTATTTATGTTTGTAAACAAACTGAAATTTATTGAAGTTTTTGGATACTGTTTTGAATCAAGATACTCTAATTTTACGCGAATTTTGTCATCCAAAAAAGAAGCATGCATGCAACAACCTTCTTAGTTTGTCCAATACAATACCAACTCAATATTCGGCGAAAGCACCCGGCAGGTTTTGGAGGAGGAAGCATGATTATTTCCAAAAAAGTATTTGGTGATTCCATGAAAAAAATGGTTTGACTATTAAAAGTAATCCAGGGATTAAACAGCTACAGTATTCTGAAGGCTTGCCCGAAGCGTGGCCCGGAGGCAAGAATAATTCAAAATTATTGTAAGAACAAATTTGCGATTCTGATGTATTCGACATCTCGCTTGATATCCTGGCATTCTGAGATGGAGAACGTGAAATCTGTGGAAAAAACTAGGAAATGTGCTACTGGTTGAAATATATCGATTCTGTTATCATTACCTCCATTAGTTCCTGCAAGCGTTCTCCCAGTACATAGTTCCATTAGAAAACATTATAGGAGTTTCTTTGAAATTCCTTCAGGAGCTTTTTCGTGAATACCTCCAGGAGTTCCCTTAGGAACTCTTCCAGAAATTTCTTCTCAGATTCATCAAAATGTTGATTTTGTGATTCCTCCAGGGGTTCCTCCAAGATTTCCTTCTGGGATTGCTCAAGAACTTTTGTCGGGTATTCCAAAAAAAACTTCTTCATGGGTTTCCTGGAACTTTTTCTCGGATTTCTCTAGGATGTTTCTTGGGTTTCCTCCATCAGTTCCTCCAGGAGTTTCTTCACGGATTCATTCAAAAATTGATTTTGTGATTCCTTTTTTCTGGCATTCTTTCAAAAGTTCCTTCTTCGATAGCTCCTCGAACTTTATAAACATCTCTCAAGAATCCCTCTGGGACATCCATTCGGAATTCATTTTGAAGATTTTCTCCATGAATTTCTCTTGATTTTTTCCAGGAGAAACTCGAGCTCCTCTAGTTCCTTTATGATCATGGTCAAATCTCAGAAGAATATCCTGGATGGATTCTCAAGAGGCATCTTTGAAGCAACTCTTGGAGGTATTTCTGGAAGAAACTCCGAGAGGAATCTGAACAGGAATCGCACAATCACGTTGGGCGCCAATTGAAATAAACGGCTAGCTCAGCGCTACTCCATCTCGGGCCGGCTCCAACCTACTCGAGGACACTCAGATACAACAAAGTGGACCAACTACCAACACAATCAACAAAGACGGACTTACATGCAACCCAAGGCTCAGTATTGTAGAAATAATAAGATTAAATTCATTTTACGTTTTTTTATTTATAACTTATACATAGGAAGGGGGAGGGGGTAGGATAGGAGAAAATAGGGTACGTTGCGGCCGTTCAGCTGCTGTTGGGGCCCATAGAGATACATGCGACGATGAGAGAGAGAGTTTGGTGGGGTGACATACCTTTTCTTCGGGTCACCAGCTCGTTGAGTGCTCACGGTGGGGGCGAAACCACATCGTTCCCTTCACTGACGAGCGGGGGCGGACCCAGCCGGACCTCGCCAGGAAGAAACCTCCTTGACGTTCGGTGTCACTCACCTGCACCGTGTGTAGCACCCGAAATGACGTGGGGGCTCGGAGAACTACCTGCACTCGTACAAAACCGACCCGGATGGCCGCTTGAGGGTTGGGCGAATGGGCTCCGGCGTATAGACGATGGCTGGTCCGACAGCTGGCCCGAAAACCGACCTGAAAGGTCACTTGGGGGTTGGGCGAATGGGATCCGGCGTGTGGCCGAAGGCAAGTCCGACAGCTGGCCCGAAAACCGACCTGAAAGGTCCCCTGGCGATTAGCCAACACCGATCGAAACGACCTCGGCCGTTCCGACACCGGACGATTATCAGGAATCTCGTGCACTCCTTAATCCGTCCTACTAACAGTCGCGACGCACTTTCTTTCAGTTTCAACCGGCCCGAAAATCACTTTAGGGTCTCGAATAATTTTTGCAGACTTCTTGGTCCACCTGGCCTGGGTACGGTAATAAAACGCTTATCGGCTAATTCGGAACGAAAGGGTTGTCGTGTCCATTTGCCTCCGTAGTCCAGCACACACTGTCCGGCCAACAGCTTCAAACTTGTTCTCCTCCCGATTTTGCTCTCATCTCTTCAAGTCCTCTCCCTCTCTCTCCGTTTCTCTGTAGCTTTCGATGACTCCCGGAAATGGGGAAACGCTCCCATTCCTTCCAGTTGGGGATGCTAACAGTGCTCCCTTACACTCGGCGATGAGATTAGTATTTTTTTTAATTTAGTAATTTTAGTTGTATCTTTTGTAATGACCCCTGGATAGACTACGCAAGCGCGGTTTAGATCTGTCCAGTTGTTTTTATTTATTTTTAACTTCATGCTAAGTTTTACATTTTTTTGTATTAGAAGGTTAGTAAGAAAAATTAAACAAAATTTAACAATATTCTTTAGTATGATAATAAGCAAAATGGATATAATACAAATTTTTAAATAAGCCTTTATATTAACAGAAAAAGAGCCTTTCTGCATAGAAAAAGTTGCAATTCAAATTTATTATATACAAAAACTAGCTCCCTACTCTTAAGGAAAAATATAAGCAAAACTGTACACATAAATCAGCGCTTTTGCGATTGTGAACGGCTATTGACCGGTAACACATTACATGGTTTATGTAATGTAAACCAATACAACGTAACAAAAGAGAACCATTCCAAAACCATTAAATTAAATGTATAACCAGTGGTGAAACTACAATTAAAAACAATATATTTACGGTACATTTTGTTGTTTGAAACCATACGTGTACCATACAATGTACGGTTTATTAAATCCCACGTATCAGTATTTATAACAATTCATTTACAATATAATGTATGGTTTTGCAAAAAAATATATATGGAGAAAAATATTTTTTTTATATTGTTACGATACTTAACAACCCGTATAGTATATTGTAAAAATCTTATTTACAATTTACTGTATGGTGTTCTACATTACATTTTATTGTTTTTGTATTTTTATTTTTACAGTGGTTTCTATTGTAAAAATATGGTTTTAAATAGTACTGTTACAATACAACGTTCGGTTTTTTACTGTATTTTTTATTCGGGCCTCTGCTTTCAAAATTTATTCAGGGTTCCCTTACTTCATTCTTCATAGTACTTCCGGTACTTCATATTACTTAGGGATCCTTCAAGAATGTCATCAAAAATACCCCCAAAATGAACCCAATGGAATGCCTTTGTTAATCACCGAGGATCCATTCATGATCCAAGCATGATCTCAGAAATTCATCAAAGATATATTCCATGATGAACTTCTGCAAGATTCCTTCTTGGAAAAGTCCCTAAATTTCCTTAAAAAAATCCTTAAAGTTCATCTGAAGAATTCGTTGAAGGACTCCATGACATAACCTTTGAAGGAAGGAACGAATCAGAAGAGGTATTTCTGAAGGAATACTTGAAGAAATTCCTAAAAAGATCCTAGAAGAAGTTCCTGAAGGATTCCTTGATTTTTTTTGAAGAAATACCTGGAGAAATGCTTGGAGAGTTCATGAAGGAATCATTGTAAGTACTCCTAAATCAATGTTTAAAATGATTTCTGAAGTAATCGCTGAAAAAAGTTCTGAAGTAAATCTTAGACGATTTTTTTGTAGAAGTCTTTGAAGGACTTCAAATGAGCCATCTGTGTGCGTCATTCCATAAACCCTTGATAATCACGAAGGGGCCCATCTTGGGCCCATATCTGCTGATGTATGCGAAGTATTGAAAATATAGGAAACTTTCGCAATTCAAAGAATCTTATTCAAACTAGTGTCAGAAACCTTCACTGATTTAGAGGCCCCCTGAATTCGGGGGCCTGGTGCGGACCGCACCACCCCTTGCTACGCCACTGCTTCCAATACGTCCTTTCAACAAGTGACTCATTAACTTTTTGTTCTTTATCCCAGCGTTACATCTTTACAACAGTTACAGCTTCTCGTCTTGTGCCGTGGAGTGTTTCATTCAGACGCAAATTGAACTCTGCAACTGCACCCATCACTTGATGCCCAAATCGATCAAACCACTTAAAATCTGTGACTATAAAGGACTTACTTGTCTGACGGAAAAATCTGGTAACTAAGAGAGAAAAAAAAATCTGAAACGGAGATTTATCAGATCTAATCCTCCGGCATTTTACAGCAGAATTAGCCAAGCAACGGAAACAATGTCCGTGCCTCTCTTCCTGTGTGGAGCCGGAGTATTTCGTTGTCTACAGCTCAGACAGGTAAATTATGGCATACAGTCAGTGTTTGCTCTCTGTCCACAATGATGATGGTAATCGCATGCAAATAAGAATTTTCCTAATTGAAGCGAACTGGAAACCGGAGATGATTCGGTGACAATAAGGATGCTTTATCTGCCGGATATGAGATTTTTGCGAAACACCGTCAAAACCGAAATGGATCTATTTAGTAAGTTTTCGATGCCTGTAAGTTCAATTCCATCGAAATCGTTCTGAGTCGCACTTCTTTGTTGCAGTTTCCTTGGGAGGATTGATTGGACTGTTTTTCGGGATTTCTTTATTAACTATAATCTACGCTGTGTCGCTTGTCGTCCGCCGTTTGCTGCAGGCGAAATCCAAAGTGTGAAGCGACCCATCGGATTGTGAAATTGTCGTCGTGGTAGCTTTGCAGGGAAACTTTGCACAGCAGCTTGTAATAATTCTATACCGCTGCAATAACAAGTTATCGTTTCAGTTTTCGTTGTCAATACCTACGGAGAAAAATGGAGGATCCAGCTGCAGATATTTCTATCGGACGATTTTTAACAAAAGACGAAGATTTTCAGCTTATGCAATTGATTCGTTGCAAGGAGCAGCATTGACTACCCGAGTATCACATTTCCTTGGCAACTACAAGCAGTTACGGCCTTATTAAAAGTTGAAACGTTTCGTAAAGTTGTTTCAATGTCACGAGAAGTGATACAATAACAGTTTGTTAGCAGCGCACCACGTGTTTCCGATATGTATTATGTAATTGCTCTATCATAAAATACGTAGAATTATTATTGCCCATCTCTGACAGAAATTTGTATGGATCGTAGACTTACCCTCTCACGCCTCGGATCATACCCTCTAGTGCCCTATACACCTATGAGTCTACATGGTTTATGGGCAAGTCCTAAATGTGCTGTATATTCTATTCTATTCTATTCTATTCTATTCTATTCTATTCTATTCTATTCTATTCTAGTCTATTCCAGTCTATTCCAGTCTATTCCAGTCTATTCCAGTCTATTCCAGTCTATTCCAGTCTATTCCAGTCTATTCCAGTCTATTCCAGTCTATTCCAGTCTATTCCAGTCTATTCCAGTCTATTCCAGTCTATTCCAGTCTATTCCAGTCTATTCCAGTCTATTCCAGTCTATTCCAGTCTATTCCAGTCTATTTCAGTCTATTCCAGTCTATTCCAGTCTATTCCAGTCTATTCCAGTCTATTCCAGTCTATTCCAGTCTATTCCAGTCTATTCCAGTCTATTCCAGTCTATTCCAGTCTATTCCAGTCTATTCCAGTCTATTCCAGTCTATTCCAGTCTATTCCAGTCTATTCCAGTCTATTCCAGTCTATTCCAGTCTATTCCAGTCTATTCCAGTCTATTCCAGTCTATTCCAGTCTATTCCAGTCTATTCCAGTCTATTCCAGTCTATTCCAGTCTATTCCAGTCTATTCCAGTCTATTCCAGTCTATTCCAGTCTATTCCAGTCTATTCCAGTCTATTCCAGTCTATTCCAGTCTATTCCAGTCTATTCCAGTCTATTCCAGTCTATTCCAGTCTATTCCAGTCTATTCCAGTCTATTCCAGTCTATTCCAGTCTATTCCAGTCTATTCCAGTCTATTCCAGTCTATTCCAGTCTATTCCAGTCTATTCCAGTCTATTCCAGTCTATTCCAGTCTATTCCAGTCTATTCCTGTCTATTCCAGTCTATTCCAGTCTATTCCAGTCTATTCCAGTCTATTCCAGTCTATTCCAGTCTATTCCAGTCTATTCCAGTCTATTCCAGTCTATTCCAGTCTATTCCAGTCTATTCCAGTCTATTCCAGTCTATTCCAGTCTATTCCAGTCTATTCCAGTCTATTCCAGTCTATTCCAGTCTATTCCAGTCTATTCCAGTCTATTCCAGTCTATTCCAGTCTATTCCAGTCTATTCCAGTCTATTCCAGTCTATTCCAGTATATTCCAGTCTATGCCAGTCTATTCCAGTCTATTCCAGTCTATTCCAGTCTATTCCAGTCTATTCTAGTCTATTCTAGTCTACACACTTAAATTTAGAAATTGATCTCGGTAAACGGTTCACCGAGAATCGAACAGCTGATATCTCGATAAAATATTTACTGATTCTCGGTAAAAAAATTTACCAAGATTTCGGTAAACCATTACCGAGTCTCGGTGAACTTTGCCGAGATCTCAATAAAAAGTTGGATTACCGAGATCTCGGCAAAGTTTCAACGATATCTCGGTAAAACTTTTATCGAGATTCAGTAAAAATTATTACCGGATTCTCAGCTGTTGGATTCTCGGCAATCCGTCTGCTGAGGTCGGCGATTTAATTTAAGTGTGCATTCTAGTGTATTCTAGTCTATTCTAGTCTATTCTAGTCTATTCTAGTCTATTCTAGTCTATTCTAGTCTATTCTAGTCTATTCTAGTCTATTCTAGTCTATTCTAGTCTATTCTAGTCTATTCTAGTCTATTCTAATCTATTCTAGTCTATTCTAGTCTATTCTAGTCTATTCTAGTCCATTCTAGTCTATTCCAGTCTATTATAGTCTATTCTAGTCTATTCTAGTCTATTCTAGTCTATTCTAGTCTATTCTAGTCTATTCTAGTCTATTCTAGTCTATTCTAGTCTATTCCAGTCTATTCTAGTCTATTCTAGTCTATTCTAGTCTATTTTAGTCTATTCTAGTCTATCCTAGTCTATTCTGATCTATTCTAGTCTATTCTAGTCTATTCTAGTCTATTCTAGTCTATTTTAGTCTATTCTAGTCTATTCTAGTCTATTCTAGTCTATTCTAGTCTATTCTAGTCTATTCTAGTCTATTCTAGTCTATTCTAGTCTATTCTAGTCTATTCTAGTATATTCTAGTCTATTCTAGTCTATTCTAGTCTATTCTAGTCTATTCTAGTCCATTCTAGTCTATTCTAGTCTATTCTAGTCTATTCTAGTCTGTTCTAGTCTATTCTAGTCTATTCTAGTCTATTCTAGTCTATTCTAGTCTATTCTAGTCTATTCTAGTCTATTCTAGTCTATTCTAGTCTATTCTAGTCTATTCTAGTCTATTCTAGTCTATTCTAGTCTATTTTAGTCTATTCTAGTCTATCCTAGTCTATTCTAATCTATTCTAGTCTATTCTAGTCTATTCTAGTCTATTCTAGTCTATTCTAGTCTATTCTAGTCTATTCTAGTCTATTCTAGTCTATTCTAGTCTATTCTAGTCTATTCTAGTCTATTCTAGTCTATTCTAGTCTATTCTAGTCTATTCTAGTCTATTCTAGTCTATTCTAGTCTATTCTAGTCTATTCTATTCTATTTTATTCAATTATATTCAATTCTATTCTTTTCTATTCTATTCTATTATAGTGCTTGCAAAACGGTGAGTCGATAAGGAGAGCGTCCAATATAGCTCTGGTCCTCACAAGTTCCTACCTCATGCTTCCACGGGTCAAACGATGACAAAGACCGCCAGCTAAGAGTTGTGTGCTTAGCTGGTAGCGCAGCCTGGGCACTGTTGTCCTTCTGACTTCAGCTAGATTGAGGAGGTACGATCCGAGTGTCTGTTCACCAAGGAGGTGCGGCTCAAACAGCGTCTGTTCTGGCATCCAGCGGCTGAGTAAGAAACGCTGCACCACGCCCAGCTAGATCCAAGGTGGTAGCCCCATCAGCGTGGTCGTCCCAGTGTTGGTTGGGACGTTAAACAGAACTGGCACGATGGCCCTCCGGCGAGACAGGAGTGTTGGCGTAGGCCCAATAAGCCACCCGTAAAAATCCCCATTGCGAATAACATAGGAGAAAATACGACTCGATACAATCGGCAAAGACCCACGCGACGAAATAAGGACTACGATTGGAAACTTGGAACATGGAATTGCAAGTCACTAGGTTTCGCAGGATGTGACAGGATAATCTACGACGAACTACATCCCCGCAACTTCGACATCGTGGCGTTGCAGGAACTTTGTTGGACTGGACAGAAAGTGTGGAAAAGCGGGCATCGAGCGGCTACCTTCTACCAAAGCTGTGGCACCACCAATGAACTGGGAACAGGATTTATAGTGTTGGGCAAGATGCGACAACGTGTGATCGGGTGGCAGCCAATCAACGCAAGGATGTGCATGTTGAGAGTTAAGGGCCGTTTCTTCAACTACAGCATCATCAACGTCCACTGCCCACACGAAGGGAGACCCGATGACGAGAAAGAAGCGTTCTACGCGCAGTTAGAGCAAACATACGATGGTTGCTCGCCGCGTGACGTGAAAATCGTTGTCGGCGACATGAACGCGCAGGTAGGAAGGGAGGAAATGTACAGACCGGTAATCGGGCGAAACAGCCTGCACGCCGTAACGAATGATAACGGCCAGCGATGCGTAAACTTTGCAGCCTCCCGTGGTATGGTAGTCCGAAGCACCTTCTTTCCCCGCAAAGATATCCACAAAGCCACCTGGAGATCACCCGACCACCAAACAGAAAACCAAATCGACCACGTTCTAATCGACGGTAAATTCTTCTCGGATATAACCAACGTCCGCACATACCGCAGTGCGAATATAGATTCGGATCACTACTTAGTCGCTGTATGCATGCGCTCAAAACTTTCGACAGTTATCACCACGCGTCGAAGTCGAACGCCGCGGCTCAACATCGAGCAACTTCGTAACGTAGAAGTGGCTCAAGACTACGCGCAGCAGTTAGCAGTGGCCCTACCAACGGAAGAGCAGCTTGGCGCAGCTACACTTGAAGATGGCTGGAGGGACATCCGATCCGCCATAGGTAGTACCTCGGCTACAGCACTAGGCTTCGCGACTCCGAATCACAGAAACGACTGGTACGACGGCGAATGTGAACAGTTGAAAAACGAGAAGAATGCAGCATGGGCGAGAATGCTGCAACACCGTACGAGAGCGAATGAGGCACGTTACAAACAGGCGCGGAACAGGCAGAACTCAGTCTTCCGGATGAAGAAGCGCCAGCAGGAAGAAAGAGATCGCGAAGCGATGGAAGAGCTGTACCGCGCTAAGGACACACGAAAGTTCTACGAGAAGCTGAACCGCTCGCGCAGAGGCTTTGTGCCACAAGCCGACATGTGCCGAGATAATCACGGGAATATTCTCACGAGCGAGCGTGAGGTGGTCGACAGGTGGCGGCAGCATTACGATGAGCACCTCAATGGCGACGTTGCAAGTACCGAAGGTGGCGTGGTAACAGATCTAGGAGTATGTGCACAGGACGAAAGACTTCCGGCCCCTGACCTTCAAGAGATTGAGGAGGAGGTTGGCCGGTTGAAAAACAACAAAGCCGCTGGAGCAGATCAACTACCAAGCGAGCTTCTAAAATACGGTGGAGAAGCACTGGTGAGAGCACTACACTGGATCATTACCAAGATTTGGGAGGAGGAAGTATTACCGGAGGAATGGATGGAAGGTATCGTGTGTCCCATCTACAAAAAGGGCGACAAGTTGGATTGCGGGAACTATCGCGCGATCACACTACTGAGCGCTGCCTACAAGATACTCTCTCAAATTTTATGCCGCCGTCTATCACCGATTGCAAAAGAGTTCGTCGGGCAATATCAGGCTGGATTTATGGGTGAACGCGCTACAACGGACCAGATGTTCGCCATCCGCCAGGTGTTGCAGAAATGCCGCGAATACAACGTGCCCACACATCACTTGTTCATCGATTTCAAATCGGCATATGATACAATCGATCGAGAACAGCTATGGCAGATTATGCACGAATACGGATTCCCGGATAAACTGATACGGTTGATCAAGGCGACGATGGATCGAGTGATGTGCGTAGTTCGAGTATCAGGGACACTCTCGAGTCCCTTCGAATCTCGCAGAGGGTTACGGCAAGGTGATGGTCTTTCGTGCTTGCTGTTCAACATTGCTTTGGAGGGTGTAATAAGAAGAGCGGGGATAAACACGAGTGGGACGATTTTCACGAAGTCCGTTCAGCTGCTTGGTTTCGCCGATGATATTGATATTGTTGCTCGTAAATTTGAGACGATGGCGGAAACGTACATCCGACTAAAGAGGGAAGCCAGGCGAATCGGATTAGTCATTAATGTGTCGAAGACAAAGTACATGATGGCAAAGGGCTCCAGGGAGGAATCACCGCGCCCGCCACCTCGAATTCATATCGACGGTGATGAAATCGAGGCGGTTGAAGAATTCGTGTACTTGGGCTCACTGGTGACCGACGACAACGACACCAGCAGAGAAATTCAGAGGCGCATTGTGGCAGGAAATCGTGCCTACTTTGGACTCCGCAGAACTCTACGATCGAATAAAGTTCGCCGTAACACGAAGTTAACCATCTACAAAACGTTGATTAGACCGGTCGTCCTCTATGGGCACGAAACATGGACCCTACGTGCAGAGGACCAACGCGCCCTTGGAGTTTTCGAACGGAAGGTGTTGCGTACCATCTACGGCGGAGTGCAGATGGAAGACGGGACTTGGAGAAGGCGAATGAACCACGAGCTGCATCAGCTGCTGGGAGAACCAACCATCGTCCATACCGCGAAAATCGGGAGGCTACGGTGGGCGGGTCACGTCATCAGGATGTCGGATAGCAACCCGACTAAAATGGTTCTCGAGAGTCATCCGACCGGTACAAGAAGACGTGGAGCGCAGCGAGCTAGGTGGGTCGACCAAGTGGAGGACGATCTGCGGACCCTACGCAGAGTGCGGAACTGGAGACAAACAGCCATGGACCGAGTGGAATGGAGGCGGCTACTATGTACAGCAGAGGCCACCCCGGCCTTAGCCTGACCGGTAAGGTAAGTAAGCTTGCACAGTCTGTATTGAAAACATCATGCAAATATTAGAACTTCTCCCGATATTTTCTTGTCAATATTAATATTTGCAGCATATCAGCGATGATATGATACAAACTTTAAAACAGCCAGGCCCACTGTGCAGACTAATGGGTTTAAAAGTAGTTCAAAAACGTGCAGCAATTAGGTTATCCACTTATGAATAATATAATTAACGCATTTTTTTGAATATGACAAAAGAAGAAACCGTACCAACCGCAACCGTTTCTTTTTCAGGGGATTTGGGAATGTACGTATAACCGATGGGAGTGGCGTAGCTAAGAAGGTTAATGCACACTCCATGGTAGTATGGCCATAATGCCTCGGCTTAAGTGCCTATACCAGCTCTCTGAAGCGAAAATAAAACTAACGCTACTAATCTCTCCCATTTGCATGGTCAAGTTTGATAAGGGAAATTGGTTTTAAAAGTTCTATAAAAAATCAGAAAGATTTCACCCAATTTGAATATCCTTCATCGCGAAAAGCAGCATTCATCCATCAATGAAAAGAAAAATTAATTGCACCATCATCTTCGCTCTTCTTTGTACGTATTTGAACCGATTTGAGCCGATTAAAACGAAAATGATCCAAGGTGGCGTTGCCATCATGACCGCCCGTTCCATTTCACCGCTGTCGTCCGAATCACCACGCATCGGAAGACCATACGTCAATTACTTTCTCACTTTCACTTGATATTCAAGTTTCTTCACAAATCTTAGCTTTTCACTCAGACCTCCTCAGAACAAATCTTTTAGAAATCCAGCGTGGTCTGTGTACATATATCTGCTGCTAGATCACACCTAAGATGCGTACATACTTGTTCAGATTATTAACTTTACGAAACGTAATCAGAAATCCCGCACCGCAAACCAAAAAAACACACACACACTGAAGATGTGGCGCATTACGAATGACACCCGCGATAATTCATGAAAAACAAAAGTTAAGCACAGCCACTTTGCCAACACTTCTCTAGGAAAAAGCCACCGGATGGCGTAGCACCATCAGCCGAATTCAAAACCACGCGGAATCGAGAAAAACATGACAAACGATTTTAAAAAGCAGCTGCTCGCGCGCATAGCTTGCTGCGATCCAAGTTCTGAATGTGTTGTATGTGTTTTAAAAGTTTTGATGATAAGTCGTAATCTGTTATGAAATTTGGAATAAAAATCAAATCACTCTTGTACAGGTATAAATATTTGTTACAATTATAAGACAGAATAATTGTTCAATGTGTTAAAAGTTTATTATTTGTGCGTTCTTTGTGATGTATGTTTTATTTTACCTTGTACATATTCCCATAATTGTATGGCTCATTTATAGGGTTCTGGAGAAAAAGAGGCCCATGAGATGCAATCCTACTTTGATTGCCAACTTTCAGGCCATTTATGGCAGCGGTCAAGTACTAGAGATGTAAACCTTTCCTTGCCACGGACTTCAAGTTGTTGATCTCAAGTATCGAACCCCGAAACGGGATGCCCGATTAGAATTAGTTTTCCTAGACAATACCAAACTATGAACACAGAAACAAATACTGTGAACTAAAAGGCATACTGTCAACTAAAATACAACTCCAGGATGACTGATGGACCCAAACCAATAAATGAAACGCTCGTCATCCTGTGATCGGAAGAAGTTATCCATCTGGATAACAGGGAACATTTATGTTCTGTGTTGTGCTGTGTAAATTTGTAATGTCGCTTGTTTGTACATTTGTAAGGTTCCATGTTTTATGATGTGTTAATCCACTGAAATAGTAAATTTTCTTTTATTTTTGTAACATCACCTATAGATAATTATTCAAACCTTTTAGTTTACATTACTCTTAAGGACATGGTATTTGGAGTACATAGCTCAAAATTTCTAGAGCACCGTTTTTTAGAACCGTTGAACGGATTTGGATGAAAATGCATCACGCTAATTGTTCAGTGGTTGTCAACAGCGTGATGCATTTTAATCCAAATCCATTCAACGGTTCTAAAAACGGTGCTCTAAAAATTTTGAGCAATGTATTGCATTTTTTATTGAAAATTTTCCTTACCTCGCTGAGTTATATGACGTTTTCTTCTAGCGAAAGCTTACGCGATACAGCAAATCGCTATATTTCACACTAACACAGCAAAAAATCTATCAACAATAACATTATACACATGCATTTTCAGCGAAATGCTCTATTTGCATGACAACAATCCACTCCCACAGCTAACGGATGACCGCCGTCACATATCAGGATTGCCAACTGTCCGGCGACTGCTGTCAAATCTCTTTGTCGCCGAATCTGGCGCAGGGTCTTCGGCGCGGAAACCCAAAGGTGTGAATAAAATTTTGGGGTTTGCGCGCAATATTGCTGGCTGGATATCCGGGAGACGCAAAAGGAAGTCAACCTTTTTGTCTCGAGAGTACTGAAATCCGTATAGTTTGGTGAGTTTGTTCCTGTATATCGTTTTCATGGCTTAACATTGAACAAACGTACCCTTTGGACTTAACCCTTCCACAAACAACATCCACATACCTATGATACCTAAGTCTGAGAGGATGTTGAGGCATCTACGTACCTTTCGTAGGTGTTGTCTTCTTAGAATTTGTCCTCTAAAATAAATTGAAGATTTCGGAGTTCCTGAATACAACTCATGGTTCCGAAAAGCATCTAGTGATTCTGGAGAAAAGTTTATAGTTCCGAGTGTATGGTAATGTTCAAGTAATCGCTAGTGATTCCGGAGACAAAACCAGTAAATAAATGCTTGAAAAATCTTCTGGAGACAGGAAAAATGTTCAGAAGCTCTTTAGATGATTCCTTCAGGTTCCACTCGAAGTTCTCTTGTAAAATGCTCCAGGAATTCCGTCAAAGATTTTTCCAGATGATTCACTGGGAATTCATCCAGAAGCTTCATAGCAAATGCCTTCAAGATTTGCTAGGGAAATTACTCTAGAAATTAGGCTAAAAACTTTTCTAAGAGTTCCTCAAATAATATTTCTAGGAGCTCCTCCGGGAGGACTTCCGGAAATTGCTACAGTTGTTTCTCCGGGAATCGCTCCAGGAGATCTTCCGCGAATTGCTCCAAACGTTCATCCGGAAGTTGTTGCTGGTAATGCTCCAGGAGTCCCTCTGAGAATTGCTCTACGAGTTCTTCGGGAAATTGCACCAGGAGTTCCTCCAGAAAATGTTTCAAGCATTCCTCCAGGAATTGCTTCAGGAGTTCCTCGGGGAATTGTTCATTAGTTACCCAAGGAGTTCTTCCGTGAGTTGTGTGTGGGCTACGTTATTAATGCTCGAGTAGCACGTGCAGAAACCTAGGCAGGCCATGCAAGATGAGTGTCGATCCTATTTCAAATCATCCATCCTGTACAGGTACGACAATCACTTCCTAATATTTCATCTAATTACTGCGAAATTCCTTAGGAAATTCCTAATAACCAAATAGCACAAGTTGCTTCAAAAGTTCCTCCGAAAAATTGCTCCAGGAGCTCCTTAGGAAATTGCTTCAGGAATTCCACTGAAATTTACTCTAGGAGTTCCTCTCGGAATAGCTCCGGGAGTGCCTTCGAGAAATGTTCCAGAAGATCTCCCGGTTATTGCTCCAGGAGTTCCACGGGGAATTACTCTAGGAATTCTTCGAGGAATCACTCCAGGAATTCCTCCGTGAGTCTCTGCGGAAGTTCTTCCAGGAGCTCCTACGGGAATTTATCCACAAATTTTCGAGAACTCTTCTAGAATTTCCATCAAGAATTCCTCCGGGCAATTTCTCAAAAAAAAATCCTCCGAAAATTTCTCCAGGAATTTCTTCGCGAATTTCTACAGGAGTTCTTAGGCGGATTTCTCCCAGACATCTTCCGTGAATTTAGCTTGAAGTTTCTTTGGTAATTCCTCCTGAAGTTCCTCTGGGAATCGCTCCAGGTGTTCCCCCGAGAATTGTACCAGCAGTTCCCCAAGTGAGTTACTGCAGGGGGAGTGTTCTAGGAGTTCCTCCAAGGATTGCTTCAGGAATCTCTCCGGAAATTTTTCAAAGAGTTCTTCCGTGAGTTGCTCCAGAAGTTCCTCCGGGAGTCCCACAGTAAATAGTAGGATTTTATTTACAACTTTTCGGTAATACTTCTAAATTCCTTCGGGCGATTCCTCGAACAGTTCCTTTGAAGATTCCTCCAGAAGTTCCTCCGCGAAGTGCTCCAGGAGTTCATCTGGGCATTGCTGCAGGAGTTCCTCCGGGAATTTCTGCAGAAGTTTCTATGGGAATTGCAGCAGGAGTTCCTCCGGGATTTGTGTCAGGAATTCTTCCGGGAATTGAGCCCGGAATTCCTCCGGAAGTTTCTCCGATAGTTTCTACAGGAGTTCCTTCGTGAGTTGATCCAGGAGTTCTTTCATGAATTCCTCCATTCCGGAAATCGTTTCAGGAGTTTCTCCAACAATCCTTTGACAAGTTCCTTCGAAAACCGTTTGGAGATGTTTTTTTCGGGAATCCTTTCAGTAGTTCGTCCGGGATTCCCTTGAGAAGTTCTTCCGGGAATCTCTTCAGAAGTTCCTCCAGAAATTCCTTCAGGAGTTCCTTCGGGAATCGTTTAAGAAGTTTCTCCGAGAAATGCTCCAGGAGCTTCCAATGGGAATCTCTCCAGAAGTTCTTCCGGGAAATCCAATGAGTTCCTCTGAGGAATTCACATGGAGTTACTCTGGGAATAATTCCAGAGCTGCGCCAGGAAACACTTCAGGAGTTTCTTCTATAATGCATTCGTGCTCTCTTTCAGAAGCTCCTTCGGAAATTCTTCGGGATGATTCTCAGAGGTTTGTTTTTTTTTTTGAACTTACGCCTGAAATTCTTTTAGAATTATCTTAGAAAATATGTACGGAAGTAATTCTAGGAATTCTCGCGAAATTTGTACCGTAAACCGGGGTCAAATTGATCTTCGGGTCGAAATTGAGCAGACGTTTTTTAGTTAGATTTAGCATACTCTAAATAATTTCCTAAAAAATATGAATCTGTTGATATCAGATGCTATACGATATTTTTAAAGAAACTATTTACAGTATGCTTATTCTAACTGAAAAATGTCTGATCAATTTCGACCCGGAGATCAATTTGACCCCGGTTTACGGTACCACAAATCCTTTCGGAATTTTCTCAAGAGATATTCCAGAAATAACTTTGTTAATTTGCCATATGTTCCACAGAGAAGGATAACGAGGGAATGGGTTCAAGAAATTCCTCCGGAGATTCTTCCTGAAGCTCCTCCACAGATTCTTCTGAATCATTAATTCATTCTCCGGAAATCATACCACAATTTCCTCTGCATTTTTTTTCCTGGAAGTTCCCAAAAATTCTCCTAAAAATTACTTGAGGAATTCTTCCGGAAGTTTTCCGGGAAATTCTTTCACTAGTAATTTGAAACATCCTCCGAGAAGTTTTGCTCAAGATTCTTTACTTTTTTTAATAATTCCAGAAAAATTCTCCCGGAAATTCATTGAAAATTTCTTCCAAAAACTCTCACAAATATTGACTTACTCGTTAATTTTCTGACGGATAATCAGTTTACTAAATTACTGATTGTAGTCGATAATCGAAAATAGCTGTATACTTGACAAATTCTGAGGCTTATGACATCACCGTTCCCACATGTCCCACATGTCAATTACACAGCGCAACATTTTTTTGTCTCAAGAGCAAACTTATGTGTCTCCGAAGGATTATGGGTCGCTGAATCCGAATCCGGGCTCAGATTTGCTCCAACACGTCACATTTTTGAGCTATACCTCAATTTATAGGGCAAAATATGCGATTTTGGGCTTTTTTGACTGCAAGCCATTAAGCAAGGAAATATTTTTTTTAAGCAATCAAAAGGTTAATTGGTCAATTAACATCTAAATTAACGACACATGCAAAATATTTCGTTTTACCTTATCAAATTTGATAGATTTAAGCATTTTATGTTAGTATGAAAACTTGCATACAACTTTTGGAGGGTGACTTGTATGGGAAATATAATACCTAACATAAATCGCTTAAAACTATCAAATTCGATTTGGTGAAACGAAATATTTTGCATAAGTCGTTAATTTAGATGTTAATTGACCAATTCACCTTTTGATTGCCTCAAAAAAATATTTCCTTGCTTAATGGCTTGCAGTCAAAAAAGCCCAAAATCGCATATTTTGCCCTATAAATTGAGGTATAGCTCAAAAATGTGACGTGTTAGAGCAAATCTGAGCCCGGATTCGGATTCAGCGGCCCAAAATCCTTCGGAGACACATAAGTTTGCTCTTGAGACAGACCAAAAGTTATTTTTTGTTACGCTGTGTTACCCTAGAACAGGGTTTCTCAAACTATGGGTCGCGACCCACTGGTGGGTCGCAGGCTGATTTTCGGTGGGTCGCGATGGTTTCACCAATACTGTTATAAATGTCTTCCTTAACTTATGTCAATATTTATTGTTAGTCCCGTTTGAAATTTAGATAAAAAACTAAAAAATAAAAAAAATACTCTCTTGTAGAATCGCAAGTAGAAATGAGGTTTATCTTTAAAAATCTATTTAAACTTTTATATTATGCTAAGACTCACTTGGAATAAATTGGAGCTTCTGTCTGCATTCTGAAATTGGTTCTTAAGCTTTCAGAAGGATTCTTCTTCTTCTTCTTGGCGTAACGTCCTCACTGGGACAAAGCCTGCTTCTCAGCTTAGTGTTCTATGAGCACTTCCACAGTTATTAACTGAGAGCTTCCTCTGCCAATGACCATTTTGCATGTGTATATCGTGTGGCAGGCACGAAGATACTCTATGCCCAAGGAAATCAAGGAAATTTCCTTTACGAAAAGATCCTGGACCGACCGGGAATCGAACCCGTCACCCTCAGCATGGTCATGCTGAATACCCGTGCGTTTACCGCCTCGGCTATATGGGCCCTTTCAGAAGGATTAAGACTCTTGAAATTTTCCCATTTGTTCTAGAAAAAGACTTTAATCGTAAAATGTTTGACAGAATCTCTATTTCTGTGGAGTTCTGTAGTATTGTATGGAATCGGAATAACTAAACATGCCAACTTAAAAATTCTTAAGACAAAAAGATTGCTAGGACTGATTAGTAATTGCATGGGCAGTTTAACCTTTTCTTCAAAAAAAAACGAGAAAAATGCGCTGTAAAATTAAATAAAATGTAAATCATTTTCTTATGTCTAATATTTGCTGGTGGGTCGTCAAATTCTATAAAAATCAAAAGTGGGTCGCAAGAGAGAAAAGATTGAGAACCCCTGCCCTAGAAATAGTATTGAACCTCTTGAGTTCAATTCTTACGAGCCAATCTGGTTACCATGATTTTTCGTGACATTCTTCCATAAATCGATGTCACCTTACTGAGTGCATCGTCCGGCAATTCTATGCTAGAAAAATATTCCCGTGAGAGCGCAACCGCTTTACGCATATGTTGAATTCTTTCGCTTACAAGTACAAACACCTTCATATAAATCGCCAATAGCCAATCACAGTCCAGGCGTTTACTTTTATATGTAGAATTGTGAAGACTTAAGTTAGATTGGAACTGACTTTAATAAATACAATCATTCGGTAATCAAGTAGCAAAGAGTTAGGTCGTATCTACAGTGATGACGCGATACCGACATAAATTACACTTAAAATCAAATTTAAACAAAAAAATAATAAAAAATCTCAATATAAGGCTTTTGGGTAATTGAAATTATATGCGATCTATTATCCATGAGACAGATGCGATCAGCTGATTTTTTCATATGTTTTTGACGTCCAGCGATTGGGGTGACAGTTGGATACAAAGGAAATTGTTAAGCACCGACGACACTTGACGAAAATTTGTTAAGTTGTACTCACACTGTGTTTACACTTCTACAGGGGATGGCCAAAATGTTTGGGATAGGCAACTTTTTTTCTCCCACAAAAAAATTCAACATGCTGTAACTTTTCATAGAGTGCATCAAAAAATCTCAAATTTTGACTGTTTGTCAATCTATTATGTGTGCATCATTGGTACAAATTTGGGCTCGATTGATCAATTTTCCGCGAAGTTAGAACCGTTCGCGTAAAACACTATTTTTTAGACAACTCATTTTTGAGCTGTCATAACTCGGAAACCAGTGAACCAAATTGAATGAATTTTTTAACGTTTATCAACAATATATTGATACTCAATACGACGTTATAAAATGTAATATTTTCTCACGGCGAATAAAGTTATATCGGGTTGAAATTTTTACCCATATAGAGGAAAATAAGTAAAATTTACAATACCACACAAAAATTATTAAATGTGTTCTTCCTTCAATCTAAATAGGCTCTAATATATCTGATTAGAGATAATTCAAGAACAGAAGTGGAAAATCTTTGGATATCAACACTAACATTTATTCACATTAATGTAAAAAAATACATTTTTTCGAGAAAAGTCCAAAAAGTGTCAATCCATTATAACTTTTTTCAACGTTTAAAAAGTATTAATGTTTTAATTGTTTGCGAAGCATTTACATATTGTTAGTGTACGTTCAAAATTTCACTCAATTCGGTTTACTGGTTTCCGAGATATGACAGCTCAAACATGCGTTGTCTAAAAAAAGGTGTTTTACCCGAACGGTTCTAACTTTGCGAAATATTAATCAATCAAGCCCAAATTTTTACCAATGATGCACATATAATAGGTTGGCAAACAGTCAAAATTTAAGATTTTTTGATGCGCTCTATGAAAAGTTATAGCTTGCTGAACTTTTTTGTGGGAGAAAAAAAAGTTGCCTATCCCAAACATTTTGGCCATCCCCTGTAGATGTCACCCCCATCGCGGTAAGTCGTCATGGATTATAGATCCGCGATGAATATCACTGTCAGTGTATTTTTTCTACAAGCCCTTCAAATATTCTCAAACATGTCCGAAGACATCATTTCAATGCAACAATCGGTTTTCGAATTATAGTTTTTTAAATTAGAAAAGCAGTTTATAAAGCAAAGTTGATAGTATGGCATAGAATTTTGGTACGGCGCTAGTTAACATGTAAATCTGAAAACATCTTTGAGTGTAGAATTAGCATTTAAGTTAAAATACACATTAATAAAAACAAAAAAATAAAATAAAACATCTTTTCAAGTTATCTGGATTCTAATCTATACAAACTTTTCGGCTCATCATCTGTAAGATCTTGACCTACCCAACAACTTTACTAAAGTCAGTAACTTTCTAAATGATCAGGATCATGCACTGTCGCATATCACAACAGTTGCTTGACAATCTTATATCGGCACCAACATTTCAAAAAGGCGTAACTGCTTTTGCAACCAATGCCTTCTCACAGAGCTGTGGGTCGTATTTCATTCATCTCACGCAATTCATATCCATTAATCGAAAGAGGAGGATTTCATCTTTCGATTAATGGATGTGAATTGCGTGAGATGAATCAAATACGACCCACAGCTCTGTGAGAAGGCATTGGTTGCAAAAGCAGTTACGCCCTTTTGAAATGTTGGTGCCGATATGGCTCTTTAAGTGCAATTTAGCTTCAAAATGTAATGATGGAACCAGAGCTTAAAATGGTAGGTCTTTCCAAGCACTGGAACATTGCTGAAGATAGTACACTCGGGTCTCCTGTTAGACGCTGCAATCCACTTTACGCCCACCGAGTTTTCTAGGCTGCCTTCTAACCAATTTATTTCAAGTTTTGTATGTGATGAGTCTATAGTAACCACTGTGAGTGTCTATTCTTGGTTGGATCGATGATTATTTCGCTCTCGGTTAATCATCAATTTTCATAGTGTCATCTGTGCTAATTAACTGCTATAGTTAGTGCAAAGTGAAATTCGTGCTGATTTCTACGGAAATTCAGTCCAATTTGAAGCGAATTTGTGATATATCAACCGAAATAACTCGTAAAAAATAAACGGGTATAAACCTCATGTGATTGCCTTCTCCATTGTTTAATACATGAAGCCTCAGTGATTTCCCGAGGCATGGCAGTGTGAATACGTATTTGCTGTGCCAATTGTATTCCTCGAAAGGCAATTCTAGTGCTCACACAGACTGTTGGAAGAAGAGTGGAAGTAGACTAGGAAAGTGAATTGGATTGGCGAACAAATTTGTTCGAGCTACAAGCTATTTTGTTAAGTGCTAGTTTAGTGAAGAACATTACTAGTGACATGGCATCTAGTGAAGAGAATGCCTTCGATGATGAGCTGCAAAGCGATTCATTAATAAATGTGTGCACTCCATCCCCATCTATTTTGAACTCCCCGAAAGAAGACACCAATGACTCTGATGATGAAGATGATGGTGTTGATGTCACCATCAGGCCACTCCGGCCGCCACCGCTTATGGTGGAGAAAAGTGATGGTACTGCTACTAGCAGTGGAAAAGCAAGTAAGTCTGGGGATGGTGATAAAGCTGATAAAGTGAAACGTCGTACTATGTGCGGGGCAGCGCGTCGTCGGTTGCAAAGGTTGATGAAGGACGGACTGGATTACGCCGCAGCCCGTGAGCAGGCCTTATTGCCTCAAGCCAGCACCCCCAAAAGATCGAGGCAATCTGATCTCGATCGTACGAACAGCAGCGAAGGTAAGCCAGTCCCAAAAAAGATATGCGACAATCGAGGTTCTGGAAGCGAAATCGGATCCGCAAGCTCATCTCGCCAGGTAAATATGGATGTAGTCATCGATTCGAATGAATCAAAAGTGCCTAGGAATGTGGAGACGAAAAACAGGGTCCCCAATGGCCCTGAACAGTCACGCTATCCTAAGTTTGTGCATGGGTCGGGACGAGAAGCCCTCCCTGCTCCTACATACTCCGATATTGCTAACCGGGTAAGGCTAGGAATCATGCCCAGGAATTATCCCGTGATTGAGCTGACAACTAATCAACAGGAAGTGGTTCAAGAAGCCCTCTTATTGAAAGTTGTTCAGCAACGCCGGGAACATTTCAAGCCCAAGTTTGTTTGTTGTAGACTTAGGCCAGGGTATCTAGTGCTCACATGCCAGGGTAAAGAAACTGCTGATTGGGTTAAGAACAAGTTCACGTCGTTGGTGCTTTGGGAAGGTGCTGATTTGGTCTTAGTGGATGAGGATAAAATCCCACGCCCTGAAGTGCTGATCGCTTTCTTTCCATGGAGTGCCAAGTACGGAAACGACATGATTATGTCTCTATTAGAGAGTCAAAATGACGATTTATTTGCCGATACATGGCGCATTCTCTACCGTCGCGTAAAGGGAGAGCACGTTGAGCTCACCTTCACAGTTGACGATTGCTCTCTGCGGAAGTTTAAGGATCGTAAATTTGTTCTAAATTTCAGATATGGGCAGATTCAAATAACAAAGCAACGCCCTGTTCAATCTGCTAAAAAGGAGGAAGTTCCCACTATACCGAATGCTGTCCCTGACGAAATGGCTATGGATTGTGAAGTAGTTCATGAAGACCCAATCGTTCCAGGGACAAGTGCAGTTGGGAACCGGTCATTTGCCAACTCGAAAAATATCACGCTAAGTTCTGAAAAAGAGGAAGGACTCACTGGAGCTAATAATGATTTAGACGACCAGGGGCAACACAATGCCCATGGTAATCATAAATCAGGTGCTGATGATTCAGGCAGCCAGGGGCAGTATAATACCCATGGTCTAAAAAAATCAAAAGCTAGAAAGCCTTGTGGATCCAATCCAATATCGTCCATTCAAAATCGTCTCCAGCGTAGGGAATAAAGTGCCCCGGGAATGTGTAAGTAAGTTCAATAAATGAATTCCACATAAAACTGTATCAATGAGTGCGTTTAAAATCATTCAAATAAACCTTCATCACGCCAAGGGTGCTTCTTCTGTGCTCAGTAGAAGATTTACTAAAGAAGATCTAGACGTGGGACTAATTCAGGAGCCCTGGGTAAATAACGGTAGGGTAATGGGATGCTCTTTACCGAACTGTAAACTCGTGTATCATGAAAATCAGTGTAAACCTAGAACTGCAATCTTAGTAAATAGGAGAACGAAATTTGTCCCAATTACTGAGTTCATTTCAAGAGATATTGTTGCTATCAAGTTGGAGGTCCCGACAATCCGGGGAAAAACTGAGGTATGCATTGCTTCAGCATATTTCCCAGGAGACGTTGATGATGTGCCTCCATCTAGTGTTGTAAGTTTCATTAATTATTGTAAGAGAATAAACGCTCAATTTTTGATTGGATGCGATGCGAATGCCCATCATACCATTTGGGGCAGTACCGATATTAATAAGAGGGGTGAGGATCTTTTGAACTACATTTCGTCTAATAGCATAGACATTTGCAATAAGGGAGATTCTCCCACTTTTATTAACACAATTCGACAGGAGGTTCTAGATCTTACGATCTGCAGTGACCTGCTGTCGGAAAAAATTGTGAACTGGCATGTTTCTGATGAGGAATCATTGTCAGATCACAAACATATCAGGTTTGATTATAAAGCCGGATCAAATTTAATTGAAAGTTTTAGAAACCCAAGAAAAACAAACTGGGACCTCTATCGCTTTTACTTAACGCATGAAAATGCATATAAATGGGAGCAGATCATATCTGTTTCACAATTGGAAAGTGCCTCTGATGAGGTTATTGATAAAATGATCTCATCATATCATGCTAGCTGCACAATCCAACAGAGGTCATCCAACAGGGATGTCCCTTGGTGGAATGACAAGCTAGCAAAACTGAGGAAAGAATCTAGAAGATTGTTCAATAGAGCAAAGGCTACTTCTGATTGGGTTCAATACAAAAAAGCCCTAACAGAATATAACAGAGAACTGAGGCTAGCCAAACGAAAGGATTGGAGACGGGTGTGTGAAGACATCAATAACGCTCCTGCAGCTGCAAGGCTCCACAAAGTCCTTTCAAAAGACCATTCTAATGGTCTTGGAAGCCTCAAAAAGGAAGATGGCAGTTTTACTGTCGATTCTTCTGAAGCTTTGAAAGAGATGATAAAGACTCATTTTCCGGGGTCGATTCCTTACTCGGCTGAAGATCAGGACTTAGACAAGGTAAACCATGTATGGTCGACAAATTCCTATCAGAAAGCCTGTGAAATCTTCACGCCATCGAGGGTCGAATGGGCACTGAGTTCTTTTCAACCTTTCAAATCTGCTGGGATAGATGGAATCTTTCCAGCTTTACTTCAACAAGGGAAAGGAGCGATTGGTCCGCTCCTAACCGAAATATTTAGAGCCAGTATCACTTTAGCTTACATACCTAAGGCATGGCGTAAGGTTCGTGTTGTTTTTATCCCAAAAGCTGGCAAAAGGGATAAAACAACACCTAAAGCCTTCAGACCTATTAGCCTTTCCTGTGTTCTGTTAAAGGTCATGGAGAAAATAGTGGATGACTTTATCAAGTCTACCAGCTTAGTAGAAATGCCTCTTAGCAAGTATCAATTTGCTTATCAAACAGGTAAATCCACAATAACAGCGCTACAGTCGCTAGTCAGCAAAGTTGAGAAATCGCTTCAAGCCAAGGAAATAGCCGTGGTTGCTTTTCTCGATATTGAAGGAGCATTCGATAACGCATCCTACAGCTCAATGCGTTCAGCAATGGAAGCAAGGGGCTTGGATAAATGCATTATCGAATGGATAATATCGATGCTTAAAGATCGAGAAATCTCTTCCGTTCTTGGAGGTGCGCAACTATCAGTCAGATCTGTGAAGGGCTGTCCTCAAGGAGGAGTACTATCGCCCTTATTGTGGTCTTTGGTAGTGGACGAACTCCTTAAAAAGCTTATTAATCAAGGTTTTGAGGTTATTGGATACGCAGATGATGTAGCTATTCTGGTACGTGGAAAATATGACGACACGATATCCAGCCGGCTACAATCTGCGTTGAATGTTACCCTCAAATGGTGCCGAGAGGAGGGATTGAACGTAAACCCTTCAAAAACTGTAATAGTACCTTTTACTCGAAGGTTGAAACTAAATCTTATTGAGCCTTCTTTAAATGGAGTTCAAATTCAGTTCTCGGATGAAGTTAAACATCTTGGGGTAACTTTGGACAAAAGACTGAATTGGAATTCACATTTAAACAATGTTTTAACTAAGGGTACGAATGCCCTTTGGGTCTGCAGCAAAGCCCTAGGAAAAACCTGGGGTCTTAGACCAAACATCATTCACTGGATTTATGTTGCGATAGTCCGGCCTAAGATTACTTATGCTTCACTTGTTTGGTGGCCCAAAACAAACGAGGTAACCTCTCAAGGGAAGCTAGGTAAGCTACAAAGACTTGCTTGTATATCGATTACAGGAGCAATGAAAAGCACTCCATCAGTTGCTTTGGATGCCCTTCTCAATATACTGCCTTTGCATCAATTTGTTAAACTACAAGCGGCAAAAAGTGCCCTGCAGTTTATCCGTTACAATAATGTACTAGATGGGGATCTTGTGGGACATTTGAGGATCATCAAAGACTTCAAATTAAACATGGACATAAAAACAGTAGAAGATTGGATGATAACAAAGACCAACTATGATGTTCCCTTCAAAGTGGTGAAACCATGTCGCTATGTTTGGGATGCTGGTGGGCCAAGTTTACGTCCAGGTTCTATTGTATTTTATACTGATGGGTCCAAGATGGGTGAAAATACAGGAGCCGGTGTTTTCGGCCCTGGTATCAGTAAGGCTATACCAATGGGATGCAGTCCCACTGTATTTCAAGCAGAAGTTCAAGCCATTCTAGAGTGTGCCAACATTTGTCTGAAAAGAAATTATAGGTTTGCTAAGATCTGTATATTTTCGGACAGTCAGGCGGCTCTAAATGCGCTAAAGGCTTTTACTTGTCAATCAAAGCTAGTGTGGGAATGCATTATTTCTCTGAAGCAATTGGCCAGTAGGAACGAGGTAACTTTATACTGGGTGCCCGGTCATTGTGGAATTCTGGGAAATGAAAACGCCGACAATTTAGCTAGACAGGGTGCGGCATCAAGCTTTGTAGGCCCTGAACCTTTCTGTGGAGTTCCTGAGTGTGCTCTTCGGATGAAACTAAAAACTTGGGAAATGTCCACGGTAGAATCTAATTGGAATGCCACGGATACATCCAAGCAAGCGAAAAGGTTTATAAAACCCAGTGCAGAAAAGGCCAGGTCCTTATTAAACCTAAACAAAAAAGATCTCAGGGTAATTACTGGTCTGATGACTGGTCACTGCCCGAGTAAATATCATCTAAGTAAGATTGGAAAAATCCAATCCTCCGAGTGTCGTTTCTGTCAAACGGAAAACGAAACTGCTGAACATTTACTCTGCAACTGTGGAGTACTATCCAATCAGAGATTGGCGGTTTTTGGTAAAGGGTTTTTAGAGCCCTTGGTAATTTGGCGAAGTAATCCCAACAGGGTAATAAACTTCATAAAACGAGTTGTGCCTAGTTGGGATCAGGTGTTACATCAACCATTGTCCATCACAGCTCAATTGTGACAGGATATTTGACTAGCACCAAATTAAATATGGGTCATACCACAATATTCCTAAATGATGGACGCAGTGGTTAAAAGGCTCTACAGATGAGGAAAAAAAAAATAGTAACCACTAACTGCACTAAAAAAAGACAGCTGAGAAATTGCGGTGGGCTTAAAGTGGGTCACAGCGTCTAATAGGAGACTCGACTGTATTGCGGTATCTCTTAACACACACGAGATAATTGGCCACACTCCAGAATGTACAAAATCTCAAAAGCTCTTAGACTGTTAGTCACATCCGTCTTAGGAGTCCGCTTAATAGTTAGTCAGCCTATTGGCTACTTGTATTCAACCAGTCAATAGGGTCTCCAAAGTAGGCGTTTTGACATTACACGGCTACTTTGGTACGGCGACTTAAGCAGCCGGTAGAATTCAAGTAACCGGTAAATATTACGCGGAAATTTGAAAATTTGGATTCTGGTGCGGAAATAACGCGCATCGGGCTATCACCGCGTAGAAAAAAACGAGCATAGTATGCGTTTATTCAAAGTTTGTTTGGTGATGAGGTCTCAGATGAAGTGTGCACTGTCACTGTTGTAGTTAATTGAGGAACATATGCATGGTGGTGTAGAACTGTATCAAAAAATATTCTAATTGCATTGAACAGAAACCGGGCCAAGCCTCGGCCTGGTCCTGATCATCGATTTCGTCCCAACGCTCGATCCGGCCCTGGCTCGATTAAGTGTGAATAATCTTTTGTAAACTTTCAAAGGCTTCATTCTTGGCCATTTCTAGAGAAGGACACAGTCGGATCTCGTCAAGACCATATGCTTGGTCATTTCTTTACTCTAAACCAGCAGCAACAGAGTTGTGCTACAATTTATCAAACTAAAGAGAACCTTGAAGAATTTCAGGACTGCCTACCGTTGACTCCTGAATAAAAGTCTAGGTCCTACTATCCGCAGCAGAACTAGTGGGCTTAAGTGTTATGCACCCACCCATAGCTATGTCGCCCTTAAACATAATATATGCATATATGCAGTCGTGACCCAAAAACCTTGATTCCAAACACTACCAATCTGCAAAACCCTTGCTAAAATTTGGGGGTTTTGTAGGTTGTCATTTCCAACGTTCCGTGTTGAAATTCGTTTGTTCAGATAAGATTCTGTCAAAAGACAAAACAGCACTTATCGGGCATGGGTACCTACGATGATTGTTGAGGAAAATATCTATCCGTGCGGTTTTGAATTTTCCACCCAAGTAACCACAAGCATTATATCATAGCATTAATTCAATCATATTATAGTTTAGCTAATGCAAGATTACGTTTATTCTACATCTGTCAAGTAATGAAGCGTTTAATCTACATTATGAAAGCATTGAGGCATTATGGGATTTTGACAGTTCGGTATAGTTCTATAGGGCCGTTGATTAATGCGTCATTGCATTACCATGTTAAAAGCTTCATGGCAAACAATAATGCAAGCATTTATTACTTTACTAAAGTTTCTTTCGTTGTAAACAGAAGAATACCCCTCAGTTCGAAAAAAAAACCTTTACAGAAACAAAACCATTAAAAACAAGAAAAACAAACCAAAATGTTCATGGATTGCTGCGTAGCTCAGACGGTGCTGTTTGAAAATTTATATTTTGTATGGTTTTCTGGTACACGAAAACAATCACATGCCGAGGGAACAACACTTATGTGGGGTATTGGTTTCGTTATTTAACATAACGCCCCGATTTTATCAAAGAAAGGATTAAAGCGCTGTTTGTATTATTTCTTATTTATTGTATTTTTTGGTAGAAGTGAGCACGTATGAAAACAAAAAGAACAGAATCAACACAGACGAATTTATATCTTAGTATTATCCTCGTTTGTGGAATCAATCGGTTCTGTAATCGCTTGTTTTCGATTAGGATGAATTCAGACCCCAGCAAAACTTTTTAGAGCTGCTGAAAACACAACTGAATAAGGCACGAGCTAATTATACGTCACCTTATGTTGCACATTTTTCCAGATTCTGTGTGCGATTACCATGCACACAGCGTTAGCGCGTCTGAGTTTCATCGTGGTCCAGTTTCAGTAGTCTAGGTTCAATTCCCGAAACACAATAAAAAAAATATCAGAGTGAGAGTATTGGAGCAGGCATGAGAAGATAAAAATAGATAGCAAAATGAAAAACATACTTTTTTTCTTTTTTGACATGTTGCCGTAAGTATGCATTCCTTACGATTTGAATGCATTAGCTATATGGAACAAGCATTTTATATGCTTTAGCAATCACCACAGTAAAGCTTGCATTAAACCAACAATAGTAGCGCCACTTTCAACATTAAACTTACTTTAATGGTACCTATATGATAAAACAACTTTATATCGCATGACATATAATACACTATAAAGTTAAATTAATGCTCCATATCCAGCGTCATGGTTACTTGGGCAGGAATCCAAATTTTTCTTGCAACGCGTAATACACAATATGTAATACAAATTTGTCTAGCAACATACTTGACTGTTTAACCCTCCTTGTACGCTACACAGTAGGCCTGGTCGCTCCAATTGTTGTATGACATCTCCGATGCGCTGCAATCATTGATTATGACATGAAAAATTATAGAAGTTGTCGAGTATATCATTTCCAGGATTCCTTCTATGGCTGGCGGTGCATGTGTAGACTAGACTATACTAAACTAAACTGTTTAGCCCTCCTTGTGCATTAGCGTTATTTTTGACCAAAACCGTACACTACGTCCAAATTGATGCATTAGGAAGGTTAAAAAAGAGCATGAATTTTTACTGGAAATTGATTGATTCAGTTCATTTTTAGCTCGCGTTCAGTTCAAATGCAACACTGGCTTAAGATAGATTCACTACAATATTGGTAGGACTCAGACTCGTTTGTTAGTTTGGTACTCTAGTCCAGTCTGCACATAGCAATTCATTGATAGAATTCTGGAAAACGATAAAATCGACCACTTCATTCTTTTTTCATGTCATTAAATCCAACACCGTATAATGCTTTGAGCACTGGATATATGTTACAAGCATTAAAGTGTGCAGGCCTAATGTGCAGCGCTGTTGTAATTATTGTAGATAGAAAAGAACTGTATTCATAACTTGATTCTATATTCAAATTAGAGAGAACAGACATCACGTACTAACCATTTCGTTTACGTAGTTTTAATATGGGAGTGACGTTGCTATTGGCCCCAGAACCGCTAACCCAATCTTTTGGGGTAGGTATCTTCTAATGCAAGGTTGCTTTTTGCTAGCAAAATTCCTCCCTTTGCTTTCAACTAACATCTGTTTAAGAACAAGATTATAGAGATGAAAAAATCTAAAAGAACTACACCCTTCTCCACCACTGCTTCTTCAGACAATTTCGAACTCCGTCTGGAGAGGAAGCTATAGTTCTCGTCCTGGTAGAACGAGAAAGCAGCTTTGCATTATAATATGTCTGCTCAACCTATTGTAGCCACGGGGCACAGGTCATAGGCCCATATCAGATGACGCGCCCAAAAATTTAAATTCTAAACCCAACATATTTTCTTAGAAGCTTCTCTGTGCCATATGCTTTGAATCAGAGAATTCGATAAAATGCAGACAAAAGCACTTTTTTTTCTTTGCTGCGGTAATTAAAAAAACTTCTAGACAGTCCCCCGAGAGCAAATACTTGATGTCTGTTTGCACCATGAAAGAAGACAAACTGACTAATGATTCTTCAACAAGCAAACTTAGTCCGTGTGCCACTAGTTAAAAAAATGCAACATTGTACGTACCCCACATGATTCCCTGAGGACGTTCTACTACCAACTGGTACGGCCAAAGATTTTCATTCATAAAATTCTTCACCCATCCGAAAGCAGTCTAAAAAGTATACGCATGCGTCAAAACCACGCACAGTAAAAAATACCAATTAAATCTTCCGAAATATCCGTTCGATTCCTTGATAGTGAACGACGCGGGTTTGTACCCTTGCCCTTTGGCACAGAGACTCGCTTGCCACCACGTGATAAACAAATTGTCTGCTGTTTGAGCTGCCGTTATATGGTTTTGTTGGCGATTTGCAGGATGGGGGGGTACAAGACAATAAAGGTTGCAGAAAGAGCAGACAAAAACGAGATGCCGCTGCTGTGCAGCTGGCTTCTTGAGATTGAGAGTCAATTGACAGATTGATCAATAACATCCTTGGAAGCGCATGCAAACGAACTGGAAGCAGGAACTGAATGGTAGCAACGGCATGTAGATACATTTAACTACATGTTCGTATGTAAGGGCAAGTGACATCGGTGGTAGTTTCGGAAGTACAAGCACACTATTGGTAATATTACCATTATATTTATGAGCTCGAGAATAGGGATAGATGACCGTAAACATCGTAGTAAAAAGTAGCTGATGAATCAGAGCAATCAAATTTGCACAGAAAACCAATGAATGAGACTTGAGGTTATTCCAACGTGCACAGTTCTAGAGCGTTATACATTACCGACGTAGATATCGTCTTCACGGTCATTGAGTAAGAGAGAGAATCGTTCATCGTATTACCCTTGCATCTCCACAGCTTTCTCGGGGAAGGATTTGTCAGTAGGCTCAGCTGTAAAGAGATTTTCAGCATGTCTCGAACCTTGAACTTGAGATCGCAGCAGACTGTGTGCATGGGTGGCTACGTTTTGAGTTATTTAAAAAAGTTGATGGCTGATTGAAACAAATAAAATAAAGTTTGGCAATAAAAAAGTTTCAAATATGCATGCGGTGTTACGTAAAAGATGAACCACCCCAATGTTCGGTGCGACGTCAATTGAATAATGAACTATCTTGCGTCTCCATCGAATCAACTGAGTATCGGAAAAAGTATGAAGATTTTCTAAAGTTTCCAATCTGAACAACACCAATCACCCGAAACTCGATACTTATACCTCCTAAAGCACTGACGTGGTATCAACTTATCGCCTGATGATGAATGGGCGGATGACATTTTTCCACGCCAAGTAACTTTACTCGAACCGTAGTAAAAATAATCGAATCACGCGTCAAGCTCCTGAGTTGGCGCCTCTTCCTTTACGTATTCTGTTTTCGTGGCCTGTCTTCTTTCAGAGCAATTCGATTGGAATCGATTATTTTCTTGACCTACCTATATTATTTTCTTCGCTAGGAGTGGCATTAAACGGTCACGTCAACACCGACAAGTTGTTGACCCATCTGCTGGTGTCACCGAATTGTCACGATGTTTCTATGCTGCTTCACCTCAACGACAACGGCCACTCCAAGATAAATAAATTCGACTACTTGAGAGAGATCGATGACGTCTTTAAGAAAGTAAATGACGTTGCCCCTTGCTGCATGACGTAGTTGCTAATTAGTTTGGACGAACAACTATTGTATGTACATGCTTATAGTTCTAATTCCAAAACTGTTCGTTTGATGGACTGACGATTGATGATGCATTCAGCGAAGGGAATTATATTCCCTGAACTACGGATACACAAAGTATAACAATATAATGAGTAAACAGTTTTGGTTTGGGACACTTATTAGGCTAAAATAGAAGGTCGCAATAGAAAAGTTGCGCTGTTGAAGTACATTTGATGACCGCAAAAACCTTTTGTACATCAAATAAGCTGCTGCATTAACTAGTCTTCTAATGCATCATAGAAGAAAAATTTATTATGTTAATCGTTTTTCGGGATTACTAGACCCCCCTCGCCCCGCTGTCAAGATATTTTCGTATATCTAATGTATATACTGTAACACCTTTCTAGACCACCCTTCCCCCAAATGTTGAACCTAATTTGTGAAAGTTCTCATATTAGAGGTTTATAAAATCAATCGTAGTGTGCCACACGCGAAGACGGACACAGACATTTCACGAGCTGAGATTTTTTTGTCATGCTGTTTATCGTTTCGACTCAATTCGACCGTAAGCTGCTATGGATTTTGATGGAGATAAAATGAAGAAAAGCTAAGTGATTCCAAAATGTTGCACAGCGTGTGGATTCGAACAGTGGAAAACAGTTGAAAACCGTGCGTTGTCTGGTGGCCGTTGCTAGTGTCACGTTTCCCAGTAGGTACAAGGAACGCGAGTCGCTCCTAACCAGAGTGCAAATTGATTACGCAGACGACGAGAAGCTATCCCAAGTAACACAGAAAACATCTTTTAAAATCAACTCTTCCAAAGATGCACTATAATTGTCATATATGAGTGTCAGAAAACATCTTATGTGATTTTTAAGCTGTAATTATGTTTTTCAATTACAAACAACAGGAATATTTGTTTTTTCGGTTATCAGCTGTACCATGTATAAAATATGGTTTATATACTAATAAATAACATTATTCGAGCTTCAAAACACAAAGTACCGATCACTTTTTAAATTGGTTCAACAGACACACTCAGCACTCTGCTCAGTCACAATCCCAGACCGGTGGCAGTTAAAACCGTAAGAATTCAATTGGCAATCCACCCGCATCAACCTTAGTTCAGCTCAATGCCGTAAATTTTCTAGCTTCATTTGTCATCAATTTTGTAATTGTTACCTCTCACAATAAAACCAACTAGTTTTAGCGACACCGCCTCACATCCACATCCACCGTGGATTCATCAGCTTCCTGATGTGACCATTTTTCTTACCTCAGCATTTGGTTGGTACTGCTAACAGTGCTGGTTGCCGATGGCTCTACACATTTTATCCGCCAGCCGATGTGAACTAAAGTGGATCATACTAATCGTCTTTGTGGTATTAGTTAATTCCTTGATTTATTCTTTTTCATTTCGTTGTAGAAGCACTCACGGGTTACTGCGTACGGGTTAATTAAACAAATCGTCGATGACTATGCAAAAAAGCATAAGAAATCCCGTGAAAACTGTAAAACCCGACGAGAATTTCGAACACCAAAAAGTAAACAACACGAATTTTGACAATAAGACTTTGACATTTGACAAATCTGGTCTCATTAAAAAGACGTTGTAATAAAGTTATTTTAATGTTGTATAGATTGTCCAAAAACAAAAGTAATATTGTCCATGTGCGCATGTTTAAGAAATGTAATTGAGCCATGTTATGAACCTTAATAATACACAACCACAATCCACTGTTGGATAGCTGCCATAATGATGTATTTTTAACTTTATTACAACAAGTTCAAATTAAAGAATGTAAAAATGGATTAATTCTTCAAGTAAAACTTTTAACATTACAGTACCGTTCATAAACATGAATACGTATACTTCATATAAATAAATGGTAAATAGGTTGACATTAGAGGGATTCACTTAACATCGTAAACCGCTGATTAATTTTTATCCTGATTAAACGTCGTGATCACCAAGGCAGTTTTGGATTATATCATTGGCAATTCCATGAAATATTTCAATACTCAGTATGGCTTACACAGTTATTTGATTTATTTTGTGAATTCCCTTATTACTTTTCAAAATGTAATTTTATTTGAGATATTATCAGTAATATTAATAATTATGACTTAAGTCGTAAGGCAAACAATATTATGATTGAAATAGTTTATGACACTTTGAACAGCACTGTAACTTTTTTGGGAATCCGCCATATTGCATCTTCACATGGAATTGCAAATAATGTTCACAAATCAGTAATATTTGATTGATTCACGCATCGTTTTCAATTCAATTCAATGGCGCCTAATTTACGGGCGAGTAAAATAAGCGGTTTCACGATAAATCTTGAACCGCACGTAAAAGATCCTTACCACTACTGAGTAAAACCCATTTCAAAATTCGTTATCTGATAAATTTGAAAAGCCATTGAATCCATCAGTCGGAAATTATTTTTCGAGTTGAAGGAATCTCGTTTATTTATAAATACAATTTGTTTTGATTTGTTTTTTTTTTTTGACAATTTCTACGTTTCACAGTAGAAGAGGTTTGAAGAAAATCATTGTTTGTTGAAATTTAAGTAATATAACTTAGAATTAGCTTAATCTCAACATCTGCATATGGTATGATATATAAGTGTATTCTGCAGGTTGAATTACTACTAAGCAGCTTTATTTCAACTCACAAATATGATTGCATTATAAACAAGTTTTCCAAGTGTTTATTGTAGACGAATAACTTAAATATAACTAATAATTATTCAAGTATTGAATTGTACGCACTGTGGATGACAATTTTAGCACTATAAGTGTATTTGAATACATGTTATATAACTTGTAAGATGTTCTATAAGCCGCCATTTTTTGCGCTGTTTTAATTCTATTGGTGTTCGGTTTTAAGTAAATATAACCAGAAAAATACTTCTGATTAAGTACTAATAGTGAATATTAAACTATTATACAACAAGTTGTGTTACTTGGGATGGCAACACGCCAGGAAAGTGTTTGCAGAGCTAGATTTTCAGAATCTGGTCCCGATTCCTGTTCGTGGGGAAAAGCTGTGCTAGAAAAAGCATGAGAATCGTAGTAGGCATTGCCGCGTGTAGACGTGTTTTGAGCTGCTCGATTGGATACTTCAGGCTTCTTCTCTTCATTTTGGTAAGTGTTCTAGATCGAGCGAGCTTAAGTCGGGGAGTTGATTCAGAAAGGTTTTGGGAGAAAACATTGAACAGTATCGCCCCCCTCCAGGTTCATTAACCCATTTACGCCCAGTGATCTATTTATAGATCAGATGCCTCGAACGCCCAGTGATCTATTTACAGATCAGTAACTTATGCGATAACTGCGGAGGAATGAAGCATTTTGGAAGACTGGTGTCTTCCTGCAAAGTTGTTGAGGAGATCAAGTACTCTCCGATAGTACGTAATTTAGTACGTATTCGCTCCAGTAGGTGGCGCTAGTGATCATGAAACATTGTGCTTTGATAGGTGTTTCGTCAACAGCCACTGCCAATATCTTCGCGCTCGTACATTGAGAATCCAACTAGGGTATGTGTTCCATCATTAATCTCACGCTCCCATATTCATCCTATTCGAAAACAAGCGATTACGGCACCGATTGATTTCGTTCTTTTTGTTTTCATGGGTGCTCACTTCTAACAAAAAATACAAAAATACCAAACAAAACAAACAGCGCTTCAATCCTTTGTTTTTCGTAGGATGAAAATGGGAGCCACATGCTTAAGAAGGGAACCAATACCCTACATAGAAAAATTTCGCCTTCAGCAAAGTAGATCAGGGCATCAAGAGCTATCCGATTGTGAACTAGTTGATTCTAGGTTTAACCGTTAGGTGGCGCTAGTGAGTCCCAAAAAATTTAAACCTTTGTATCTCTAGAATCCGACTACATAGAAGAATTTCGTCTTCGATAAGGTTAATCAGGACATCAATAGCTATCCGATAGTGAACTAGTTGGTTCTGGGTTTATCCGTCCCATCCCAGGAAACCAAGGACCAAGGACCAAGGAGTGAGATTAACCTTCTTAGCAACGTCACTCCCACCGTTAATATTTCATATTCACGATACGTATACGGAACGGTTGGTACGAGATGTCCCCGTTCTTTGATTTAATTAACAATAACAACGCTGCACAGTAGGCCTGGCCGCTTTAACTCTTGCACTACATCTCCGATGTACTGCAAGAATTAATAATGACAAGAAAAATGATGGAATTAGTCGATTCTATCATTTTCCAGGATTCTTTCAATGAATGGCTGTGTATGTGTAGACTAGACTAGACTAGACTAGGTGGCGCTAGTGAGTCCTAAAAAAATTAAACCTCTGTATCTCGAGAATCCGACTACATAGAAGAATTTCGTCTTCGGCAATTTTGATCTGGACATCAATAGCTATCCGATAGTGAACTAGTTGGTTCTGGGTTTATCCGTTAGGTGGCGCTAGTGAGTCTTAAAAAAATTACATAGAAGAATTTCAGAATTTCGTCGTCGACAAGGTCGATCAGGACATTAAGAGCTAACCGATATTGAAGTAGTTGGTTCTAGGCTTACCCATTAGGTGCCGCTATTGAGTCATAGAAATTCTTAATTTCTGTTTCTTATCAACCAGGCTACATGGAAAATTTTTGTCCTCGGCAAAAATGATCAGCACATCAAGAGCTATCCCATAGTGAACTAGTTGGTTCTAGGTTTATCCGCGTTAGTGAATCCTAAAAAAATTAAACCTCTGTATCTAAAAAATCCGACTACATAGAAAAAAAATCGTCTTCGGAAAGGTTGATCAGGACATCAACAGCTATCCGATAGTGAACAAGTTAATTGTGGGTCTGTCCGCTAGGTGGCGCAAGTGGGCTCTAAAATTCTGCTGTATGTCGAAAATCTGACTACAAAGAAAAATTTCGTCTTCGGTAAGGTCCATCAGGACATCACAAGCTATCCGAAAGTGATCTAGTTAGTTAAAGGTTTATCCGCTGTGTAGCGCTAGCGAGTTTTAGAAATTCTTAGCTCCTGAATCTCGAAAATCAAGTTTCGTAGAAAAATTACTTCTTCAGCAAAGTTGAGTACATCAAGGGCTAACTGATAGTTAACTAGTTCATTCCAGGTTTATTCGCTAGGTGGCGCTAGTGAGCCCTACAAATTCTGAAATTCTGTACCTCGAGAATCAGACTACATACAAGAATTTCATCGTCGGCAAAGTTGATCAGTACATCAAGAGTAACGGATAGTAAAATAGTTGGTTCTGGATTTATCCAGTAGGTGGCGTAAGTGAGCTCTAAAAATTCTGAACTTCTGTATCTCGAGAATCCGACTACATAGAAGAATTATGACTTCGACAAGGTTGATCAGGACATTAAGAGCTATCTGATAGTGAACTAGTTGGTTGTAGGTTTATCCGCTAAGTTTCGCAAGCGGGCTCAAAAAATTCTGAACTAATATTGGTAAAGTAGTTTATACGATAAAATAGAACTGCATGGCTACTGATTGATAACAAAACCAGCTATTTCATATTGATAACTAAATATAATATTGAACAAAATATAGTATAGTATAATTAATAATCAACTTGAACTCAATGAAAACGTCATTTTTGATAACGTGCTATGTGCTATCAATTTGTTATCTTTACTCGGGTTTATTGTGACTCTCATCTCAAAAACATTCGTTTGAGTCGAACGTGCCTCTAGAGCCGACGTACTGATAGGTCGGCTTCATGCAAAATAGCTGTAGATGGATATATTGAACGTAATTTGATCAATTAGCGCCCGGCAATGTGGTTAGAGACCAGAAGACTTGAATGCCTAATGGTCTATTCACAACTTAGTAAGTGCTGAGGATAATCTTTGGCGCTGTACAAGATAACGGTGTGTAGCGGCAGAGGGCGAGCCACGTGCTCGCTACGCTCTGCGGTTGCCAAAGCCAGAAGGATACGGTGGGCAGGATATACTACTAGAATGCCGAATATCAACTTATTATATATAGAAATTATTAGAATGATGCATATTGGAATGCCTCAAAACTGTTGAAAACTATCCATTGATAAACTAATAGTATTGTGGCTTCATGGTCGTGCGGCTAAGGTCACCAAGCCTTTAGTCGCATCGTGCTGAGGAGCGCGGGTTCGATTCCCGCCGCAGCTGTCAGGAAAAGTTTTCGGCTGTGCCACTGGCCGTTGCATGCTAGTCCGTTGTCTAGTGTCGTGCTTCCTTCAAAGAGCAAATAGCTCACTGGAATGCATCAAACGTGTCCGTGTCTTTTTAATAGTAGATTTTTTTTTAGTTATTACTAATGTAAACCATTTCTGGAACATTTCAAACAAAAACTTTTTTACTAAAAGAATACTAAATATTCCTTGCATCATGATCAGTCATCTAAAATAGATTTACGAAGCTCATAGAACCGTAGGAAGATTGAGCGTTGATATAGGGCCACCGAAGTGTAATAAGAGCCACAAATCTCGTTCAGTGTCTAACTCTATAGCAGGACTGTCGTCGGAGAGCAATAAGAACCGGAAGTCACTGAGAGAAGTTGAGAAGATAGGGATATTAGAGAGTAATAAAGATGTCAGACGGCCGCCGGTGCGCAATAAGAGCCGGAGATCACGGAAAAGTATTAGTAGGGAGAAATAAGGTAGATATGATAGAAGAAGTATTAGTAGAGAAAATAAGAGGAGCCACTATACCTCTTAGTTCAGAAAGTTGCGTTGATATAGCTAGAAGGGAAAAGACAAAGGAAAGATCAAGGAAGTGTATACACAGTGAGTCAGAAGATAAAAGGCATACAGATAGGTACAGCAGAACAGTCAGATCAAATGATCAAAGAAATAATCGGCGCAGCAGAAACCGTAGACGATCCCAATCGTCAACCAAATTCGTCGGAATTCAGTAGGAGAACGTATCGAAAATCTAGAGTTGAGAATTGGGATTTGAATTTTTCAGAGGACAGTAGGTCAATCCAGGTCGAGGACTTTCTTAACAGAGTTCAGAAGGTGGCACGGCACGAGAGTGTCTCCAAGGAGGAGCTACTTATGATCATTCACCAGCGATTGAAAGGGGAAGCCTACGACTGGTGGTTTACGAGGGAGGTACACCTAAGTAACTGGAAGAAGTATGAAAATGAAATCCGCTTCAGATACCGAAATCCGAATAGGGACCGAGAAATCAGGGCACAAATAAGGGAGCTAAAGCAACGAAAGAGTGAGACCTTCATCGCCTACGTGACTGAAGTGGAGAAATTGAACCAGTGTCTGCAGCGACCTTTCTCATCGAGAACTCTGTTCGAGTTAATTTGGGAGAACATGTGTCCCCATTATTGATCTAAACTGTCCGTATTGGAGATTGAGGGCTTGGAACATATGATCGAGATCAATCACAAGATAGATGCGAATGATGCCGGATTTTATAAACCGATCCAGGCTAATAGAAATAAACTCCACTATCTCTAAGTAGAGAGCGATGATTCAAGCCAGAAGGATGTTGCAGTCAACACGATGGAGTCAACTCAACGAGGTGTAAGGCTATTAGTACCTACCAGGAACCAACGACATTTTTTGAACAATCACAGACAACAGAACAACCGTTCGATAAACTAAAGACGGAGTGCTTGAAGAGGAATCTATCCACCTCGCTGTCGGAACGAATTCCCGGACAAAATTATTTGTGACATTTTGAGAATTATGTTCTAGAAGTCAGTTTTAATCATAGCTCATGTCCTCACATAAAAGTAGAGATTTTGGGGTGAACACCCACTTCATGTAACTACAGTACTGCCCTCGGGTGCATAAATGTCACATGTTACAATAGAAAAACACGAGAAAACTGTATTTGAAGTTTCAAAATAAACTTTGGTCATTGTCGCATTTGATTGACGTCAACGCAATTCGACTATCGAAATATATATTGACAAAATATTTCAAAAATACGTATCAAAATATGACGTTTGACATAAAAACATAAAAAATGTCGAAATGTAACTTGTGACATGTATGTGTCTGACGGCAGATTAGTGGTGTAATAATACTTAGCACGCTCGGAAAAGTTCCATCATGCCGCTCGAAGTGTTACCACAAATAATGCTTAGTTTGCTAAACCCAGTTATCTGACTAGTGGATCATGGGAGCCCAAGCTTCAACAGTTAATGCAATCAGAGATTATCAAGACTTTGAAGTTAGCGATCCTTTGGGCGATCCTATAATTAAAGAAAAAGAATTATGCAAGTCGTTTTGGTAAATTTCCAAAAGGCCAGATTTGTTATGTTGCACTTAATAGCATCTAGTCCAAACGTATTTTCGGGCTCATTTTGCTGTAAGCTCTCAGAAGCCATTAACAAAAGCAACATTGAAAGATAACACAACATTGTACCGTTTACTTTACGATTTATGAAATGTAAAACATATAAATGCATAACAAAAGAAAACCATTTTCAATCTGGTTTTGCAAAAAAAAGATATATTGAAAACAATCTGACCCCAGCAAACTTTGTCTGGCCTATTGCGTTTTTTGACGTTTCAAGACCAAGTCTCCGTACAAAAATTTCATGGAAACCCTTTTTTTTATTTTTCAATTTTGAAAACGAACAGAACAAAACCAACACAACTCCAATCGGATGAATCGTTTGCGAGTTATGCACGGTTCCACGTATGTCACTGCATTTTTATATATAACTAGCTGTACCCGGCAAACGTCGTACTGCCTGCCTACTATGTTTTTGACATGCAGATCTGTAGAAAAATGCCCCGCAAAATGCAATTTCAGATTTTGTCGTTTTTTTGCCTTCCCGGTCACTTTTTCTAATTATTTTTTCGTACGAACACGTCGGAGCCCTGCACGAATGCAACAGTGAAAGAATTTTGTGAATCCGTTGACCCGCGTTCGCGAGCCTATTCGTGACATACAAACACCATTCCATTTTTATTTATATAGACTAGCTGTCCCGGCAAACGTTGTTTTGCCATTTGTGGCTGTGGTGGTTTGACAACTGTTGGGTTCATTGGACCACGGCACTCTAGATCGGTTTTATTGCGATCGTGTTGATTTTCCTCCCAGTTCACGCAAATTCTTGATTACACCAACGAACCTAACCTCAAAATGACTGACAATTCACAGGTCATTTTGACAGATGTAACATGAACATGAAAAGAACGGCAACAAGATCGATAAAGTAGAATACATGATCCGTCTAGTGATCCATCTTTTTCATGCATGTGTGTGGTCTGTCAAAATGACCTCAGAAGTGTCAACCATTTTCATGGCTAGCTTTGTTGGTGTAATGAAGAATTGCAGTAGTTTCAAAATGTTTCTACATTTTAGTTGATTTTCGTAACTTTTTGTATATATACACACGACCACCATGAATACGAATCGAACTGTGCAAGAGTCATGCTTATCGGTTCATCCGTTCGTGAGTTTTGTTGCCTCAAAGGAACTTCAAACTCATTTTTATATATATAGATAGAAGAAGATATTTTTTTTTGTATTGTTACAATACTTAAAGGGCTGTCCATTGATTACGTAAGGGATATTTTGCGATTTTTCGATACCCCCTCCCCCCCTTGTAAGATTTTTTGTATGAAAAGCCAAATATTTTTGTATGGCGCGTAAGATTTATCCAACCCCCCCCCCCCTCACCCTATAAACCCTTACGTAATTAATGGACAGCCCCTAACAACTTATACAATTCATTGTAAAAACCTCATTAACAATTCACTATTTGGTTGAAAACTTTGCGTTGTATTGTATTTGTATTGCTATGTTTACCATTATCTACATTGAAAAAAAATATGGTTCCATTTCTTCCACTCCGCTTCTTCCAGGCGGCGCTTTTTCTCCCGGTCTGATGTTTCCGCTACTGTTTGTAACGTTCCACGTTCTGCCGGCACCCTTGCTGCAACATTACCGCCCGTCTGATCCTGGTCATATCAGAGGGTTTCAAGGACACCCTTAAATCAAAGGGCATTTCAGGGGCGATTTAAAAGGTATTATGATGGGGTCGATGAAAATACTGTGAAACTTCCTAAAATGCCTCTGAAATACTCTGAAAATCCACATGAACCCCATGTAACACACCTAAGACACTCCAAAAGAAAACACATCCACCGCCTCCGAAACCCACCGAAAATCCTATGAAACTACCTGAAAGCCTCAGAAACCCCCCTGAAACTCCTTCGGACCCCATGTAACGCACCTGAGAACCTCAGAATCCCCCGAAGACTCCTCCGTAACGCTTCCGTAACGCCTCAGAGTCCTACTGATAATGTTCAGAAACTTCCTGAAATGCCTCCGAAATCCTCCTTAAACCCCCTGGGTCCCCTCCCCATACAACGCACCTGAGGGATTGAAAAAAAAAATGTCCGACACTGTAGCTGGTGGAATCTGTAGACGTATTCATAGATACATTCTTGGAGACATTCAATATTCTTTGAACAGTTCATTACTGTGAAATCTTAGAAGATATTCTCAGAGTAATCCTCAAAATCTGTCGGGTTAAAGCTATTTACAGTAGCATAGTTTCAGTATGTGATGAGCCAGTTGGCTCCATCGGGTTTCGAGTTGTGCAGTTTGCATTTGCAAGAAAATTGAACTAATTAAAGAAAGAGCTAGAAAGGAAAGGAAAATATTTTCAAATGAACAAGCTCGTGGTTTTAAGTTGCATCACTCTACGTTTTATGGAAGCGGTAAAATAATTGTCGTGATGAAGACATGGTTATATACGAAGTGAAATAAAAAGCGGCGTAATGTGACTTCGCTAGCTTTGATTCGAATTCGGACGCCTTTATAGAGACTTTTTTAAGACAATAAATTCTCTATCGTTGGCCTAGATAATCAGCTTCTCCAGTGAGTTCGTTCAATGTAGGGTATGTGTTCCATCAGTAATCTCACGCTCCCATATTCATCCTATTCGAAAACCAGCGATTACGGCACCGATTGATTCCGTTCTTTTTGTTTTCATGCACAGCAAAAAAATATGAAAGTTTAACAACACGTAAATTGAAGATCAACTGAAATTTGCGACAGAAAAATGTAAATCGCCAACATTCAACGTCAGCCGAGCAGTCCGCTGCTGATCAGACTGCTTGTTTACAGATTTTAAAGCATATTCGCTTTAAATTTACATGCATCTGCTATAAACCATGCCAGCTACTCTCCGTCGTCAGCTAAAGAACGGCTGCTCGCAGCTGTGGCGGTTTCCCCGTTCTCAGTACTCTTTGCAGCAGTCGGAGCATGTCGGGAATGCGTGCATTATGGTAGAAGCAGTTTACCTTTGACTGTCTGCTATTCAACAAGCTGAGATAGCCGAGAGAGCTCGTGCGTGCTACTCACACTCCAAGGATCTGAGTTCAATTCTCGGTCGGATCTCAATTTTTCTTTATATTTTCTAACAAATATCTGCAATGTAATTTTAAGATCGCACAAAAATTTCCATCATATATGACGGGGTCCTTTTGTTACATTCGATCCGTCATAATTTTACAGGTTTTTTTCGAACTGTGTGGGTGCTCACTTCTAACAAAAAATACAAAAATAAGAAACAAAACAAACAGCGCTTCAATCCTTTGTTTTTCGTAGGATTAAAATAGGAGCCACATGCTTAATAAGGGAACCAATACCCTAACATATTTTTAAAATTAGTAATTGTTTCTATAATACTATATCAAACTGTATTTACTTTATACCGTTGACATCGTTGATCGGCATTGTAAATAATTTATGAAACATGAATAAATCCAATCACCTCAGAAAATGTTACTTAGAATACGTAATAATCAAAGAACACTCAATTAATCAATTCACTAGATGTTTCGTACAGACAAGAAACAATGCCAGTACATTGACTAAGTGATACTTCATTTGTAAACTGAGGAATCGAAAGGAATATTGCCCAATTGCTAACAAAAATAACAATCATATTAGTCCTTCCACCGCTCTGATAAAACGCGTTCACCCTCAAAAACACCAACTCATCACGTTGGGCCTACAACAACGCCGGGCCGGGTTTACAGTCCCGATATTGACCGTTGGCGTATGAGCATAGCATAAAAAATTCATTTGTTCATCATGGTATGGCCTCCTCATGGTAGGTACATCAACACACATCGCTCGCACATCAAGAATAATTGTGCACACCCATTGCTGCTCATCACCATCAGAACAGAGCAGGGCACCTACCCCACTACTATGTAAATCCTCATCAGGATCCCTGTTGTCGCACTGTGAGCCGCATTGCCTGAATGGTTGAGGGAGGTTACCGTGAAATGGTGCTTCACTTTGAGAGTGCAAACCGCTTTGGTATCGTTACTAATCGATTCACCGTGAACCGGTTGAATAATAGAAGTCGGAATATTATGATTTACTATGACAAAGTACCTGGTTACGGGTAGAGACAGTGGTGAACCGAAAATTGCCTGAAAGTATGCAATTTTCGAATTTGAAAGGAGAACCTTTCGCTTTACGGTACGGAAAATTTGAATAGGAGTTTATTTTGTTTCTCCCATTTCCGTTGGTACTTGGCATGGTTCATCATCACACGCGCCATCGCGCATCGTTTGGTAGGGTTATGTCTGTCGTCCGTGTCCCATTGTTGAATCAGCATTACACCAGTTCCGCCATGCCGTAGAACGTAGAACTAGCGGTAGCAAGCAGTTCAATCCAAGAGCAACTGTCCGTAAACGAGCTTTCAGGGTAGGTTCCCCAATGTTCGCCTCGGTTGGAAGTCTTCCGGTTCACATCGCAGCAGGCCGTCCGGAAAATAGCGTGCCTACCTCGATTAACTTTTTCCGTGACTCATGCCCCAGCACAGCACCCAATACCGTTTGCCCCCAGTACCACCACAACCTAGCCAACACATATTAATATTTGAAGTGTACACGAAATGGAAATAATGGAAAAACAGAGACGGTGAAAATAAAAGCTGGAAAAAGTTGGGCTTCAAGTTTAGTCTCCACCAGCAAGGATCCGTGGTCGGCGGTCAGTCAGCGCGTTTGTCTCGAGGGTTCGGTTGTTGTGGCATATTCCTAAACAGTAGGGTTGAATTGTAAAATTTGCTCGACCCAAGTGTGTGGAATAAAAATTATCGTTTCGTGTCATCCGAGCGACGCAGGATCCGTACGTTATCAAGTGAAAACCGTTGTCCGTCACAGTGTTGGGTTTCCTAGCAAATGTTCAAAATGTAAATGCAATTGGTTGATGAAAACTTTTGCATTGGTTTGGCGCTGTTTGCCTGGCCATATAAATGAGGTTTAATTTGGTTCAGCGCAATATACGGTAGACAATGTGCGCTGATTAGTTTGAAGGACTTGATTCCATTAGTGCGTGGAAGTGCCAGAAATCGTTAGGTACTCGAACATAAATAATCAATGGTGACCTATGTGAAGCTGTCTTTCCCAAACATACCAATATTGATGGGAAAATATTACTGTCACAGTCGTTGACGTGACATGGTCATGGCGTGTCGGATACAATTAAAGACAGTGGTTATTTCAGATACAAATTAAAGGGTGAAGCACTGAAGAAGTTGCCTTGGCATCTCTAACTTACAAATTGGAAATACAGTTGACTCTCTACATCTCGGTATTGAAGGGACCATCGAGATAGGGAGAGATCGAATTCAAGAACCAATTTGTAATGCACACTAGATTGAAAAACCGTCCGTAACTAGGAAAAACCGTCAACAAACAGATGTCACTTCGCATTCCCAGAAGTTTTGCACCTAAGAAACGAAATCTAGCAACCTGTAAAAACGGGCATATCGACATATGGAGAGAAAATCTAGAACAAAAACGAACAAGATCGCATCGAGATAGAGAGATATCGAGATAAGGAGATATCGACTTGTAGAAAGGTAAAATGTATGCAGATTGAAGGGACTGACCAAACCATCGAGATAGGGAGAGATATCGAGATGTGGAACATCGACATGTAGAGAGTCGACTGTAGTAGTGTATAACAACACAGAATTTCCAATAACGAGGACAATTTGTTTCAATACTTCCCAATTGCAAAAGTGCTACCTTTACAGTTATTTCAGTTGCATGGATTACAGTCGCATCGCAACGGTTCCAAAGAAAGAAGTCATAGTGAACAAAGCATCGACCAAAGTGAAATAGTGCCATTATGACTATTAAGTCATTTCACCATCTGCAGTAGTTTGAACTTACCCGTTAATTGACGTGATGAATTGTGAAGTAGAAGTAAATGTCATTGATTCGATAACGGCTTTTGTGCAGCTGTACTGATGGGCACTCCCGCCGTCTAAGAACAAGAAGAGCAAGAAAAACAAGTGAAAAGAAAACCTACCTATTGACGGGGAAAAATATCTATGGCAGCGCAGATCCAGTCCGCTCCTGGCAGTGGGAATAACATTCCCGGCAGCTCCGGCAGCAATTCATCCCTTACGAATGTGCACTCCGACGAACGATTGGTGGTAAGTGTCAGCCCGTGTTGATTGCTTTGGGAAGTACCGCCGGGGGTTGAGATGTTCAATTTGTGAAGTGATAGCTTTGCTTGCTTTTCATTGTTTTGAGTTTAATTAAAATATTTGTGTTTTTCAATTAAAATTTTAATTTTTGGTATACAGATAAAACACCTCCACCGGTTTTCAATTAATTTGCTGCCTAAAAACATACTGAGTGGTTGGTACGGGATGTCCCCACTTCAAAGCTTTCTTATAAAACCAATAACAGTGCACAGTAGGCCTGGCCGCTTTAAAGCTTGTAATGCATTTCCGATGTACTGCAAGCATTAATAATGACAAGAAAAATGATAGAATAAGTCGATTCTATTATTTTCCAGGATTCTTTCAATGAATTGCTGTGTATGTGTAGGCTAGACTAGACAGATAAAACATGTGAATTTACTGTCGAAATGCATCAGTGAATCCGGTTTTGCTTAGCTGTTATTCGAAATCTAAATTTCAATTCGTCCACGTGTTGTTGTCAACATGAACGTAAAACAATTCAGCGTGTTCGAGGATGTTGTTTATTTATTAGGTATTTTTTTATTTCGACCGACGGGGATTAAACTCGTTGTGTAGGCTATAACAAAATGTGTTAATAAAATTTGCGTTAGCTTTGCTTTTCGTTTCCATCAATTGCTGCCTGGTTCTTGTGCATGCTATACCGCGTTATAACGAATAATTGTGACTTGAAACAATAATACGAAAAATGATAAATTAAATCAACAAATCAAATACAAATCGACCTGAGACAGCAAAAGACTTTGCTTTTTGTTTTGTTTGGGTATTGAATTTACTGCGTCTATCAAATAGATTCTTTTTAGTAAAGAATTGGCTTAGACTAACTGTGCATGTTAATGGTGGCTCCGCTCCTCCGTCATTGACTCAATGGAAAAAAAACTTTTAACTATCCACCTGGTCCGCCCATCGTGCTCTCTGCGCTCCACGCCTTCTTGTACCAACCGGCTGGTTAGCAAACCCCAAATTTGAAGGATTGTTGTCCATGATTCTTGCAACATGCCCTGCCCATCGTATCCTTCCGGCTTTGGCCATTTTCTGGATGCTGGGTTCGCGATAAAGTGCAGCGAGCTCGTGGTTCATCCTTCTCTGCCACACACCGTTCTCCTGCACGCCGCCGAAAATCGTCCTTAGCACCCGTCACTCGAAAACTCCGAGTACTTGCAGGTCCTTCTCAAGCTTCGTCCATGTCTCGTGTCCGTAGAGAACCACCGGTCTTATTAACGTCTTGTACATGGTGCATTTGCTGCGGGGGTGAATCTTTTTTGACCGCAGTTTCTTCTGGAGCCCAGAGTAGGCACGACTTCCACTGATGATGCGCCTTCGTATTTCACGGCTCACGTTATTGTCAGCCGTTACCAAGGAATCGAGGTAGACGAATTCTTCTACCATCTCGAAAGTATCCCCGTCTATCGTAACATTGCTGCCAAGACTTATCCTGTCTCGCTCAGTCCCACCTACCAGCATGTACTTTGTCTTAGCCGCATTCACCACCAGTCCGACCTTTGCTGCTTCGCATTCCAGGCGGGTGTACAGTTCTGCCACCGTCCCAAATGCTCTAGCAATAATATCCATGTCATCCGCAAAACAGACAAATAGGCCGGATTTCGTGAAGATCGTACCCCGGCTGTTGAGCCCGGCTCGTCGCATAACACCTTCCAGGGCGATGTTGAATAGTAGGCAGGAAAGTCCATAACCTTGTCGTAGTCCCCGTCGAGATTCGAATGAACTGAATAGTTCACCCGAAATCCTTACGCTGTTCTGCACACCGTCCATCGTTGCTCTTATCAGTCTTGTAAGCTTCCCGGGAAAGCTGTTCTCGTCCATGATTTTCCATAGCTCTGTGCAGTCGATACTGTCGTATGCCGCTTTGAAGTCGATGAACGGTGGTGCGTTGGGACCTGGTATTCACGGCATTTCTGGAGGATTTGCCGTACGGTGAAGATCTGGTCTGTTGTCGACCGGCCGTCGATGAAACCGGCTTGGTAACATCCCACGAACTCATTTACTTTAGGTGAAAGACGACGGAAGATGATCTGGGGTAGCACTTTGTAGGCGGCATTAAAAATGGTGATCGCTCGAAAGTTCTCACACATTAACTTGTCGTCTTTCTTGTGGATGGGACAGATTATCCCTTCCTTCCAATCCTCCGGTAGCTGTTCGGTTTCCCAGATCTTGACTACTGATTGGTGCAGACAGGTGGCCAACTTTTCCGGGCCTATCTTGATGAGTTCTGCTGCGATACCGTCCTTACCAGCCGCTTTGTTGTTTTTGAGCTGGTGGATGCCATCCTTAACTTCCCTCAGCGTGGGAGTTGGTTCGTTCCCGTCCTCTGCTGCACCAACATAGTCATTTCCTCCGCTGCTTTGGTCCTCCGTGCCTACATTCTCTTCGTCATTCAGGTGCTCGTCGAAGTGCTGCTTCCACCTTTCGATCACTTCACGTTTGTCCGTCAGGAGGCTCCCGTCTTTATCCCTGCAGATTTCGGCTTGCGGCACGAAGCCGTTGCGGGATGCGTTGAGCTTCTGGTAGAACTTACGTGTTTCTTGTGAACGGCACAGCAGTTCCATTTCCTCGCACTCCGCTTCTTCCAGGCGGCGCTTTTTCTCCCGGAAGAGACGGGTCTGCTGCTTCCGCTTCTGTCTGTATCGCTCCACATTCTGTCAGGTTCCATGCTGCAGCATTACCGCCCGCACTGCATCCTTCTCCTCCAGAACTGCTCTGCATTCCTCTTCGAACCAATCGTTTCGTCGACTCCGTTCTACGTACCCGATAGTTCTCTCGGCTGCGTTGTTGATGGCTGCTTTGACTGTACTCCAGCAGTCCTCGTCCGGCAATGCTGCCTCGAGATTCTGCGCGTATGCGGTGGCGACATCCGGTTGCTTCAGTCGCTCTACATAGATCATACCGGGGCGGCCGCCGGTACTGTACATTGTTAATAACGGAGAGTTGTGGGCGCAGTTTAACCATCACCAGGTAGTGATCAGAGTCGATATTAGCGCCACGATAGGTCCTGGCGTCGATAATGTCGGAGAAGTGCCGTCCATCAATCAGAACGTGGTCGATTTGCGATTCCGTTTCATGTGGTGATCTCCAGGTGTAACGATACGGGAGGCTGTGCTGGAAGAAGGTGCTACGAATGGCCATGTTCTTGGAGGCGGCGAAATCGATGAGGCGTAGGCCATTTTCGTTCGTCAGCTGGTGGGCGCTGAACTTTTCAATCGTCGGTCTGAATTCCTCCTCCTGGCCTACCTGAGCATTTAAATCCCCTATGATGATCTTGACGTCGTGGTTCGGGCAGCGGTCGTACTCGCGTTCGAGCCACGCGTAAAATGCGTCTTTGTCATCATCAATGCTTCCGGAGTGAGGGCTGTGCACGTTTATTATGCTAATGTTGAAGAATCGGCCCTTGATCCTCAACCTGCACATTCTTTCGTCGATCGGCCACCAACCGATCACGCGCCTCTGCATGTCGCCCATCACTATAAAAGCTGTTCCCAACTCACGTGTGTTGCCGCAACTCTGGTAGAAGGTATGATTACCTCTAAACGTTCGCACCATAGATCCTGTCCAACACACCTCCTGCAGCGCTACGATTCCGAACCCGCGGTCCTTCAGTATATCGGCGAGTATGCGGGTGCTCCCGATGAAGTTGTGAGATCTGCAGTTCCACGTACCGAGCTTCCAATCGCAAGTCCTTTTTCGTCGCTGTGGTCGTCGCCATTGGTATCGGTTCGCATTCTTCTCTTGTTGATTTCCCGGTGCTAGTCTTTTTTACGGCTGGCTCGTAGAGCCTGACACCAACCCACTAACCCAGGGAGCTAGGCTTACCTTCCCGGAAGCTAAAGGTTCTGCATTGGCATTTCCTCCAACTACAGTGCTAAATAGCTAGGCTCAAGCGCCAGTCTACGCCGGGGGTGGTGTTTTAAATGGGCGCCCAGGAGATAATATTTTACCTGAGCTTCCACCCCCGGGAATCCCTAAAAAGTAAATCTAAAAATCTTCAGGTAATTCTGCAAAAAAAATCTTGGGTTAATCCTTGGAAAAGATGATGGATGAATTTCAGAAATTTGTGACAGAAACTCTGAATAAATTTTTGAAAAGATTCCGAGAGGAATTTCTGAATCATTACAGGAATTCCTGGAGCAATCTCTGAAAGAGCTCCCAGAGCAATCCTTGGAGGAATACCTGGAGAAATCCTTAGAAGAATTCCTGCAAGTATACCTGGAGTAAACCTTGTAAGTATCCCTGGAGGAATTTTTTAAAGTATACCTGGAGGAATTCCTGGAGAAATCGCTAGAGGAATTCTCGGAGCAATCCCTGGAGGAATTTCTAAATAAATAACTGGAGGATATCCAGGCAGACATCCCTGAAGACATTCCTGGACGAATGCCTTGATCAATCCCTGGATAAATTCCAAGATGAGTTCTTGCTGGAATCTCTAAGGGAATTTTGTGAGGAACCTCTGGAAAAATTCTCGGGGATATCCCTAGATTTCTGATGGAATCCCAGGAGGAATTCTTGGGAAAATTCCGTGGAACTATCCCTGGAAGAATTCCTGAATTATTTCCCAGAGGAGTTTCTGGAAGAATTTCAAGAGGAATTCTTGAGGGAATTCCTGGAGGAATCTTCGGAGGAATTCCTTGAGGAATTTCTGAAGGATTCCCTGGAGTAGAAGTTCTTGGATAAGTTCCTGGAGGAAGCCCTGGAAGGATTCCCGGAGGAATCACTGAAAAAAATCTTTGAGATTTCCTGGAGAAATTGCTTTTGGAATTTCCCAAAGAACGCACACCTATACCGAAGTCATGAGGGAGCTGCGAAGGCTACTCTCCACGAGGTGAATATAAATTACACTCACCTCGTGGAGAGTCGCTTTCACAGCTCTGTCACGATTTTGGTATGAGCATATGCGACCTGTACTCTATTCGGCAAACTTTAAGACAAAATCACAAGACAAAAGTCATCCATGCATCGTTTCTTGATCGCACGTTTCGGTGCTGAGAAAATACAGAGGTTACTCAAAATAACTGGGACAGGTAAAATTTTCACTTTTCAAAAAATGTTCAACTCGCTGTAACTTTTCGAAAAGTGCATCAAATATTCTCAATTTTTTACTGTAAGTTCATCAACTAGTTGTGTATCAGTAGTCCAATTTTGGAGAAGATCGGGCCATTGTCCACGGAGTTATAAAGATTCTAGAAAAAGGTAAAATTATCCCATAGCCAACTTTGAGCTGTTATATCTCCGGATTCAATGAACCGAATGCAATGAAATTTTGACCATTCATGACTTGTATAATGAGCTATGAAAAACCTTTGACTTAACTTAAAATTCTTAACACGGAAGAAAATTATAACGATTAGATTATGTTTCTAATAAAACACCAAATTATCCAAAACTTCAACATCGTTTCAAAATTCAAGATGCAAATTATAGTTCAATTAATTTCCCTCTAAATGACTTATATATAAATGTGTTTTGAAGGAAAGTTACAACATAGCCGCTAATAAATTGAGAAAGTAATGGGGTGCATATTAGAAATTGATGAATTTACTAAAAAATCGTGAAATAAATGAAATCGTTATAACTTTTTCTCTTGTTAAAAATTTAAAGTTAAGTTAAACGTTTTTAAGAGTTCATCATATAAGTCATGAATGGTCAAAATTTCATTGCAATCAGTTCAGTGAATCCGGAGATATAAAAGCTCAAAGTTGGCTATCGAATAATTATACCATTTTCAAGAATCTTTATATCTTCGTGAAGAATAGCCCGATCTTTTTCAAATTTGAACCACTGATACACAACTAGTTGATGAACTTACAGTAAAAAATTGAGAATATTTGATGCACTTTTCGAAAAGTTACAGCGAGTTGAACATTTTTTGAAAAGTGAAAATTATACCTGTCCCAGTTATTTTGAGTATCCCCTGTAGCAAGTGAGTGTAACTCTGTGCAAGCGAGTGTTCCCATCCCTGCTCAGGAGGAATTCGTGCAGGAATCCCAGGAGGAATTCTTGGAATAATTCTTGGATAAACGCAGGGTGGCATTCCAGAGGGAATTTCTGAAGGAATCCCTGAAGGAATTCCTGGATCAATGCCTGGAAAATTTTCTGAAGGTCCCTGAATAATATATTTGAGGAATGCCTGGAGGAATTCCAGGAGGAATCCCTTAAGCAATTCCTGGAGGATTTCCTAAAGAAATCCCTAGAGTAATCCCTAGAGGAACTCCTGAAGAAATGTCTGGAGGAACCCCTGGAGAAATTCCTAGATACACGGAAAAAAATCCATTCCCCTAATCATGAATAAAAAATCATGTTCTTATGATGTCTGCCAACTCATAATATCATAATTAAAATTCATAATATCATGAATGAGTTGGCCAGAAATATGAATAGAAACAAGCATTTTCATAAATTATATTCATGGTCGCTTCCTAGCGTTACATTTATCTGCCATATGCAATTATATAAATCGCGCGGTCGTCCAGCACAGACATGTGGAAAAATTTGAACCTGCTATTTTTGCAAAGTTTTTATTTGGTTAGAGTAATAAATGTGCATATATGAGGAAATGGAATATCGAAACAGTGTGCCCGTAAGATTCGGCAGGTTGTTGGGAGTTGATTGACTAAAAAGTAAACGCGCAAAAAGTAAACAGTGCCTAGTTCGCGTTTTCGTTGTGCCATCCGCCGTAGCTCCGAGTTTATGTACGGAGGGTGAAACAAAGTGAGAATCGCGCGTTAATTTTCGGTAATTCTCTCTATTTTTTTGGTTTATCCATCGTTTGACGAGTTCGGAGACTCAGCAAGTAATGTGAACTAGTGAACAATTGATGTGGTTTGGAGGGCATCCTTAGCCTGTTGGATGTAGGTGCCAAAGACAAAAATAATAAACCAGCTAAATATGATTATCCGGTGAGTTCGATCATTGTTGTTCTCTTTTATATTTGAACATTACATATCTTCACTAACAAGAGGCCAACTAAAAAGTGCTGCTTGCTCATTGAAAAAAGGATGATGAATAGGTCCCAAAATCATAGAAATGGGCTCTGATATCACGTATTTTATTTTCTTATGATTTTAGCTTGCATCGTTTTATTAATCTAATTAAAAGCATTTGGGACCGACGACGACGGAATCATAAAAGTAATTCTTAATTCCATGAATTCTATGCATGGTTCCATTTCCCTCAACCATGATTTTATGAATTTGACTGAGAAACATTGAGGTCCGACGACGACGGAATCGTAAAAGTAATTCTTAATTCCATGAATTCCATGCATGGTTCCATCTCCCTTAACCATGATTTTATGAATTTGACTGAGAAACATTGAGGTCCGACGACGACGGAATCATAAAAGTAATTCTTAATTCCATGAATTCTATGCATGGTTCCATCTCCCTCAACCATGATTTTATGAATTTGACTGAGAAGCATATAGGTCCGACGACGACGGAATCATAAAAGTATATTTTGATTCCATGAATTCTATGCATGGTTCTACCTCACCAAACCATAATTTTATGAATCTGGTGGTAAAGCATCAGGATCTGCATCCAGGTTTATGAAAATTATTCTTGGCTTCATGAATGCTACTCATGATCCCAGCTTATTTAATCATAGCTTCATGATTATATTTTCCATTTTTGGTCGTCGAAAGCCAAAACAATAACGGGTGCATAGCGTTATGGTGAAATCAATCATAAGATCATAAAATTTAATCATGGTGTATATTTATAACATAAAATCATAAAAATATCGGGAAACTATGAGTCATATTCATGGTCTTGGGAATGGATTTTTTTCCGTGTACATCCCAGTAGGAATCCCTGGAGAAATCTTTAAAGAAGTTCCTTCACAAATCTCTAGAGGAATTCCTGGATGAATCCCTGCATGAATTCCATGAGGAATCCCTGGAGGTTTTCCTTGAAGAATCAATGGAGCACTTTCAGGAGAAATCCTTGGAGAAATCCAAAGAGTAATTCCAGAGGAAATACCAGGAGGAGTTTTTGAAAAAAAATCCCAGGAAGAAGTACTGAAGAAATCGTTGAAATTCCTGAAGAGATCCTGAAGGAGTTCTTCAAAGAACATGTAGAGGAACTCTTGGAGGACTCTCCTGAAGGAATCCCTGGAGGAGCTCATGAAAAAAACCCTAGATGGATGCTTAAGGGAATCTCTCATTAATTTCTGGAGGAAGTCTTGGATTGATTCCTGGAGGAGTTTCTTGAAGAATTCCAGGAGGAACTCCTGAAGGAATCCCAAGAGGAGTTCTTGGGGGTGTTTTTTTAAATATTCCTTGAAGTTTTTCCTAAAAGAATCTCATACGGAATTCCCGGGTGAAATTCTTGAATGAATTTCTGAATAAACCTTATCAGGAATCCTAGAAGCAATTCTTAGGGAATCTCAGGAGAGCTTTCTTATCGAATTCCTGTAAGAATTTCTGTTGGAATCCCTGGATAAAAAAAATCTAAAGATATCCATGTCTGCAGTAATTTCTAGACGAATTATTGATGATTATTGATACTTGAATGGACTCCTAAAGGATTTTTTGTACAAAATGTTTAAGTAATTCCTGGATTGATTACCAAAAAATCTCTAATAAAATTTTCTGAAACAATGTCTGCAAAACATTCCTGCAGAAATACGTCGAATAACTCCAGATGGAATTATTGGATAGCAATTTATGGACAAATCCCTGAAGAAATCTCTGAAGAAATACTTGCAGATATACCTTAAAGGATCTCTGGAGAAATTCCTGAAGAAAACTTGGAAAAAAGTACTGGAACAATAACTGTTGGAACCTCTAAAGAAACTAGGAACATGTATAAAACAATCATTTTGATTCCTCTAAACTGCAAGACCGATATCACATATTGGGTGCATATGCCACTTAAAAATCAACTCAAGTCAGGCCCTCTCCAGAAAGAAATCCTAGCTACGCCAATGTACGATGCATTCAATTGCATCATTGATGCAGTAGTTATGTAGATAGTACGGGGTCAGCATTGAACATCTCGGCTGATATGCGATTGACCCCCGGGGCTCTGTTCGATTTAATACTACGGATAACTCCGGATAACTTCTATCTCTTGCAATGGTGGAGCCTCGGTGTTGATACGTGTAATATGTCGAACCCTTGGTGGTGCTCGATGTTAGTTTCGCAATTCTACCGCTAGACGGCGCTAGTGAACATGCAAATTTTAGAAATCTACCAGAATTCTACCAGTGGAGGAATTTCAAACTTCGCAACTCATCGTCAGTAAGTTATTGGCTTACCCAACAACTTTCCCGAAGACACTATCAGGGTTATCGATAGCTGTTGCATATCGTAACGTTTGCTTGACAACCTGATATAGTTCCTGTAGAGCAATTTAGCATCAAACTGTTGATGGTCCCTCTAGCGGCCAAGTTGCCAACTAATCATATGAACCAAAGTTCTAAATGATAGATCTTATCAAGCCCTAAAACTTTGCCCAAGAAAGTATTGCGCTAACTCTTAACACACCCGAGATAATAGGCCACACCCCCAAAAAGCCGAAATCCCATAAGCTCTTAGTCTCCTATAACGCTCACCCCTGTCTAGTAGGAGTTCGTTTAATAGGAGTCCGTTTAATAGGCATTCGTTTAGTAAGAGACTCGACTGTACTTGCAACGGCCATGATTTCTAGATCATGAAAATTGTTACTCTGAATAATAAAAGTGGTGCTCAAATCATGAAATCATGATTCAAGTTCATGATTTCATGGCCGGACATCTTTTCTAGTTTCTTGATTTCTGGATCAGATTTGTTTCCGTGCATGTCCTCCGTGATAGAGCTCCTAAGTAGGCAGCTTCCAGGGGAGGAGCATTTCATACTCAGCCGCTGGATGCCAGAACAGACGCTGTTTGAGCCATACCTCCCTGGTAAACAGACGCTCCTCCACAATCTAGCTGAAGTCCGAAGAAGAACAATGCTCAGGATGCACTACCAGCTGAGCACACGACTCTTAGATGGCAGTATTTGCCATCGATTGACCCGTGGAAGCATGAGGTAGGAACTTCTGAGGACTCGGCTTACGATTGAAGACCTACCCTGTCTGGTCTCCTTCGTCCCAATGTGTATGATCATTCTATCTTTTCTATTTTCCTTCACAATTTTACATGAAATACGCAACAGCTACATTTATACCAATTGGGAATGAATAATATTTACAGTCTTAAAAATTCTTGTTATTCCGTTCTTTGAACATTGAGAATATTTATGCAAAGAACGCCATAGTAAATATCAGTAGCAAAACTATTCTGCACTTAAAACTTTTCAGCGAAAAGTTTCGGATGCATTCCAATGAATTGAACATCTCCACCAAGAAAACAGAAGAAAACTAGCTCTAGTAAACAACCGGGAGTTATGCTAATTTCATGCTAATACATTTTCTTCATTTTTCCTCCGATCTAGGTCGCTGTAAGGATACGACCACTCAACGATGGTAACGAGTCAAACTGTGTGCAGGTGGCTTCCCACCGGACGTTGCTGTTCGACGAAGGAAATAGGAACAAACCGAAAAAGTACAACTACGACTATGTGTTTGGTGAAAAATCGACTCAGGTAGGTCTCGCCATCGTCATCGTCCTCGTCATCGTCGGCCACACAATCGTTAGGGGTTCCGTCCGTTTTATTTTTTGTCAACTATTGCCATGGGCCGGCCGGGTCTTATCTCGTAGGGTATTAATCTCTGGGCCGGTGTTGCACCATCATCGGCAGCCAGTTGGCCTCGCATACTCAAAATGATACCTCCACACCGCGAGACTGTTGATTTATAATCCAACCATCGCCGTGGTGGCGACCAACAAAAAGTGCTTAACGTATAACAGAGAAGTTGGTACCAACAAGCAGCGATTGCCGTTTTGCACCCGGTGGCTATTGTGGAGTTTCGAAATTACCTTGCGGCATTGTGCGAGGTGGGATAGAAGTACGTCCTAACAAGGTAGATTACTACTAGACTGGTATAAAGTGCCTGTGGGTAACATCAAACATGCTCGGGGCTAATGTCCTGTAAAATGACATGTTAAAAATCTTCAAATACAAATACAAATACAAATACACTTCAATTAAGAAATCGATCTCGATAAACAGTTTTCCTAGACGTTACGTCAAGAGGAAGCACAAATAGAAGACGAAGAAGAAACAGACATAAAAATCAAATTTAGCTGCTATTCCACAATTCCAATTATTGAATTATCGACGATGATGGTTGAGAAATTAAAGCCTGTATCCGCAATATTCGGGACACAGAAACACAGCTGTAACTCTGCAATAGATACATACAAATTGCTCAAATTTTGTCTAATAACATCTTAAGATGTGTTCATTTCACCTACAAAATTTCATGTGAATCGGTGCAGTACTTTTCGTTGTAGCAACGAAAGAGTAAAATGTGCGCCATTGAATTTTGTACAGACCCAAGTTTTGCTTGTCAGCGCTGTAACTTTTGAATTTGGCAAAGGAAATGGCTGAAATTTTGAACACAAACCTCTCAATCTACATTTGTTGCATGGGCAATATTTCAAAACAATCGATGCACTATCAACAATTTTATAGTCGAAACATGTTTTGGGACTGAACGTGATTTTAGCCTCTCAGACAGCAATTAGTCAGTACCCTTTATTGTTTCGATTGTACTATTGAAAGTACTATACCAATAATCATCAAATTTTGCAGGCATAATATACACATAATAAACTAGCTTCTGTGAAAATTTCATGAAAATTGGCAGAGAAATTCAAAAGTAATGAATAGGCAAAAATCGCACATGAAAAACACGAAAAATTTTCACTAACACTCACCCCTATCAACACCAGTAGCTTTCAAACCAAGTGGACAAAGTTGATGAAATTTTGCAAGAAAGTGTCTCTATAAGTATCATAACTGCTAACGAAATTTCATAATTATCATCACAGAACTTTGAACTGTAGCGTAAAAGAACCATCTAGTATGCGAATGAAAATTGGTCATGATTGTACAAAATGCTTAAAACCACGTCTGTTTGTTTTTCGTCCACAGTTAAAAGTAATGCATCGATTTTTATGAAATTTGGCACAAATAATAAACATACAACAAAGAGTTCTCAGTCAATTATTTGGCCAATTTTACCGATTCATTACAGAGCTACTGACGTACTTCTGTGTCCCGATTATTGCGGATACAGGCTTTATGTAAACATAAAATTGCGGTTTCAATCCATATTGATGGGCATTAATGTGCAATAAATAGGTTCAAGGGTCACATACCATCTGGTGTGTCCAAAGCGTAACAAGCGAACATAGTGCGTTATCAGTTCAGCAGGGCTGGGTAATTTGAGAGTGTTTAAATCGAAAAAATAATTCTGCTATTTTCCCAATAAAAAGCCAGCTAAACTCTAAACTAAACAATATCAGATTGTAATTGTACAAGATTAGCGATAACAAAGCTGTTAAATAAGTGATAAGACAATCGCTCACCTTTATAAAATTCAATCAATTTCAAAATGCTATAACTACTATTTGCTTTTTTTTGTATTACACTAAATCAGCGTTTCTCGAACTATGGATCGCGACCCACTGGTGGGTCGAGAGATAAAATTTAATGGGTCGCACCTGCCCAAATGGTACAATACCCTACCTACTGAAATTATGCCAAATTATTTTTGTAGCCATTCCGAAAATCTACAAATATTTCTCTTTTTTTCCTCATTTCTACTTATTCTTCTTAGTGTTTGAATCAATAATCATAGTCCTTAGAATATTGAAGCTACTGTCTCTGTTTTGAAACAGATTCTGGAAGGATAACGTGCCTCTGGAGCCGGCCTTCTGATACCTGATGAGGCTCCTACATAAAGGTTTAAAAATCCGGCAATGTTTTTTATGTCATATTTTTTCACGTGTTCTGAAAGATATTGAGTTTGAATCGTTGCTTGCATTTTACATTCCAGGTGAGATTTAGGTTAACGATATTCAATCATAGCGCCACAGCTGCTGCCCTTTATTTAACACGAATTTTTCCGAGTGCCTATTTGACTATCCCAGAGTACTACAATTCTGAGAATACTTCTTGATGCGAAGCGCAGGAGCTCTGTAGTATTGTTTTGAAATGTGTTATGACTCACTAGTGGGTCGCCAAATTTAATTACAATCATAAGTGGGTCGCAAGCTGAAAAAGTTTGAGAACCCCTGCACTAAACATTAAAGCAACAATTTAGCTAAAAAAGCACGAATATTTCGGACCTTTGCAGATCTTAACATAAATTTACCAATCTAAATTTTGCAAACCTTCATTGACCGTCAATATTATTGGAAAAAACATGCTAGAGTTTTACAGACCACTGTAGACCTAAACAGACTATCGCAACCCTTTGAAAACTTTAGTGAGCTTTTAGTTCAGCGTCATCTTCGTTGACCTTGGGTGATGTTCCTCCGATTTCCCCGGAAACTTACGGTTCTCAGGTCTTCTTCAACCGCGTTCGCTATTCTTTCTTCCGACATTCGCATAATGTGTCCAGCCCACTGAAGTCTACGTATTTGATTCGTTTCACTAGTACTAGAGTGGATCATCGTTTATATGGAAAAATGAAAAATTCAATGGTATCCCATCAGATCAAAGCTTTTTTGATCCCATTTCAGAACCCATATAAGTGTGCAAAATTTGGGCAGGATCGGTTATGTCTACGTTTTGCACATCGCGTTTGAAGTTTGTATGGGGTTTTACATGGGAAAACACACTTTTTTGCATTTCTCTAATAACAAGCTCGATTTTTGATAAAACCATGTATCCGATAAAGTGAAAACATAGCCTAGGGTGTCCTGAAAAACTTTGTCGAAGACCGCGAAGTGATCTGATGCTTATGAAAAAAGTTATAGCGTTGGCATTACTTGGCGAAACAGTATGATTTTGTTGCTATTGTTATTCCTTTACATGTTAAAACATAAACACATGCATGCGGATCGTTGGTTATAACTATTTTCACAAGCATCGGATCACTTTGCGGTCTTCAACAAAGTTTTTCAGAACATCCTAGGCTATCATTTTACAATATCGGTCAAAAAGTATCAGACAAACCTTTTCAACTTATGACAAAAATGCAAAAAAGTATGTTTTCCCATACAAAATCCCATACAAATTTCATTTGCAATGCGCAAAGTGTAGACGCAACCGATCGTGCTCAAATTTTGCACAAATACTCAAGACCCGAAACGAAACCGAAAAAGTTTTGATCTGAGAAAACGGTTTCGATGACCCACGCTAATAAGTACACTTATTGCTACAATTCGTGATTCATGCGTCTGCGCCACACACCATTTCCAAGCTTCTAGAATTGTCCGCAACGCTTTTCACTTAATTACCCCCAAAGCTTTTTGGTCTGTGTCCTTCAACGTCCAAGCCTGATGACCATGCCAGGACATCGGAGAACCAATGTTTTATACAGAGCGAATTCCGTTTGCGTTTGCAAGTTGCATGACCAAAGCTGGTTACGCAATCCATACAAATCCCTTTCGCAGCTGCTATACGCCTTTTCTTTTCATGTCTTGTGTCTACGATACTGCGTTCTTAAGTTATGATTTTTTTTAACAAACGGCTCATATAGCACATCTGGACAATTTCCACAAAATTGGTCATAATTCAGGAACGGAGAAAAACCACATCTTGAAAATTTTACAAATCTTCTATATATAAAAATGCAGTGGCATACGTGGGACCGCGCATAACTTGCGAACGGATGGTCCGATTCGGGTCGTCTTAGTTTTGTTCAGTTAATTTCCACCTAAGGAAGGTTTATGAGCCATAAAATCTGGACAAATCGAGAGTTTTTGAAAATCCAATCGGGCTTGGCTAAAGACTTGAAACGTCAAAAAACGCAGTAGGCAAGACAAAGTTTGCCGGGTTCAGCTAGTATAGCTTATAAAATTTTGTTTTCAATAATATTTTTCCGAAATTCCAAAACTAGTGTTTCCGACTTTTTCAACTAATTTTCCTCAACAGTGGAAAATTTTGTTGAGAAGGAGAACCTTCGTACCAATTTGTACGATATTAGAAAAAAATCTCCAGGAGTTCTTCAAGAAGTCTCAGGGGCGTTTCGAACAGACTCAGGGGGATTCCAGGAGGCCTCATGGGGATCCAGGGCCGTTCTAACGAGTCTCAGGGGCATTCCAGGAGGTACCAGGGTGTACCAAGAGGTCTTAGGGGCATTTAATGGGGTCTCAAAGGGTTCCATGGGGTTCTCAGGAGCGTTTCAAAGGATTCAGGGGTTTTATTGGGGACCTTGAGACCTCGAAGTCTCAGAATCATTTTTGGGGGTTTCCAGGGGCTTTTAGGGGAGATTCAGGGGATCTCTGAGGGGATTCAGGGGGCCTGAGGTCTAAGAGGCATTTCAGGGGATCCAAAGGCGTTTCAGGGCCTTCCAGGGTGTTTCAAGCAGAAAATGACAGTTTCGGAATGTAGACCTGGAGTACCAGTGGTTTCGAACTATTCTGAGAATTACGAAAGAGTCATGCGTGTAGATCGAGAACCTGAAGTGTGAGACTGTGGGGACATTGGTTTTGGTGCAGGTTTCAGGGGCGTTTTCGGGGGCATTCCAGGAAGCTTCAGAGGATTTTCGTTGGGTTCAGTGGCATAACGCAGATGTTTTCTGGGGTTTCTGAGGGTCTCAGGTGCGTTACATGGGGTCCGAGGCGGTTTTAGGCGGATTTCGAAGGCCTTGCATGAAGTTCCAGAGAAATTTCTGCTCGTTTCAGAGGCGTTACGCAGCCAATAGTATTCAATTCAAACAAACGTCATGCAGAGAGCAAAATACCTGGGACTACTTTTTGATTTTTTTTTCAAGGACACTTTCAGAAATTCCTTCAGGTATTTCTTCATGGACTTCTCCAGGGATTCTTTCAGGAATTGATTGAGTGACTTCTCCAGGAATTCGATAGTGATTGTTTCAGGGTTTGTTCCAAGAAATGCTTCAGAAATTCCGCCCACGATTCCATCAGAAATTTTTACAGATACTTCTGCAAGGATGCATCGACGAATTCCTCCAGGATTTTTTCCATAGCCTTCATGGAATGCTCCAGAGATGTTTTCAAGAACTCCTCTAGGGGTTTCTCCAGACATTCCTCCGGGAATTTCTCCTGGGATATTTTTCCTCCAGTGATTGTTCCAGTGCTTTTATCAAGGATTCCTCGAAGAATTTCTCCAGGGATTCCCAAAGGAATGTCATCAGAGATCCTTTTAGATATTTCTGAAAGATTTTTTTCAGACGTTTCTCCATACATTCCTTAAAGAATTCCATTAGCGTTTGCTCCAATAATTCAATATGAAATAATTCGAAGTATTTCAGCAAGTATATCTTTCAGAAAAAAATAAAAGAGGCAGGGTATGAAAAAACGGATCACGCCGAAAAACAAACGCTTTGTCCTAAGCGGTGCATGTCGGTAACAAAGCCGCTCCGCAACAAACGCATGTCAGGCGATGAGAGCAATAAAACAAACATCGCTTGCCGTGCGTGTGCCGATATTCCGGGTTTTCTGCTGAAATTTTCAACCCACATCATCGAATTCATAAGCATTTGGACGAATTAAAAATCTTGCAAACCTCAGAGTCGAGTTTCAGTTGTAAAACAATGCGAAAATCACGATGTGAATAGAACGAGACAAATATTCCTACCGTTTTTGTTGTGAACAAACTCGGAAGTGATTTTGTCATTATCTGCTAACGAAAAAACAAAGCGTTGTTGCCGTGCCTTCTTTGTTGCCTATTTTTCGCTTGCGTTGCCACATTTTGCGTACACTGAAAAGAGGTTATCTAAAAATAAATCCAGGAATTCATTAACAAAAATTGTACGATACAATCTTTTGGACATCCAAAGATTCCTACAATTTCTGGACGAATAATTATTGCAGACATGGATTCCTTCAGATTTTTTTATCTAGGTATTCCTACAAAAACTCTTCCAAAAATTTGTTAAGAAATCTTTCTGAGAAGAGTTGCTTACATGGGATTTTTACAGAAATTCCTCCAGATTTTCCTCCAAGAATTCCTCAAGGATTCAACCGGGAATTTCTTCTGTGATTCTTTCAGGAACAACTGCAGGGATTATTTTAAAAATTCCTCCAACGATTCCCCCTGGAATTCTTTTTAGAATTCCTCCAGTAATTCCTCTTGGAATTCTTTCAGGAACCTCTCGAGGAATTAATCCAGTACTTCCTCCAGGAAATGTTTAGGAATTCCCTTAGAAATTCCTTTTTATATTGTTTTCGGGATTTCTTTCTGGAGTTTCTTCAGGAATTCCTCCAAGGATTCCTTCAGGAACTTCTATGGCGATTCCTCAAGAAGTTTTTCCATGAACTCTTCTAAGTATTCCTAGGATTTCTCCTGGGGGTTCTACAGGAACTGCTGCAGGAATTCCTAAAGAAGATCCTCTATGATTTCTTCAGGAAATCCTCCTTGGATTCCTCTAGGAATTTTTCCAGGGATTTCTCATGGACTATATTCGAGAACTCCTTCTGTGATTCTTTCAGAAACAACTTATTTTAAAAATTCCTCCAAAGATTTTTCCAGGAACTTTTCATAGGATTCCTTCAGGAATTCTTCCTTGTATTCTTTAAGGAACTCCTCCAGGAATTAATCTAGTACTTCCTCTAGAAACTGTTTAAGGAATCATTTAGGAATTATTTTATAAATTGCTTCCGAAATTCCTTCTGAAGTTTCAACAGGAATTCCTCTAGGGATTTCTTCAGGAACTGCTACAGGGATTCCTCCACGAACACTTCTAAGGGTACCTTTAGGATTTCTCCAAGAATTTCATCTGCGATTTCTTTAGGAACTGTTCCTGGTATTCTGGAAATTCTCATGGAGTTCTTCCAGGGATTCCTCTGGGAATTCCAGCAGGAGTTTCTTTAAAAATTCCTCCAGGAATTCATCTAAAGATTCCTCTAGAAAATCCGCCAAAAATTCCTCTGGGAATTGCTCTGGAGATTTTTCCAGAAGTTCCTCTAGAGATTCCTTCAGGTATGATTTCAGGCATTCCTCAAGGTATAGGATATCCTCTAGTGATACCACCAAGATTTCCTACAGGAATTCTTTCTGGCATTACTCCAGAGACTTCTCCAAGAATTGCTTCAGGGATTCCTTTAAAATTTTCACCAGGAAATTCCCTAGGAATTCTTACAGGAATTCCTCCAACGATTTTCCCAGAGGCTCCTACAGGAATTCCTCCAAAGATTTTTCCAGAAATTGCTTCAGGGATTCCTCAAAGAATTCCACTATGGATTCTACAAGACATTCTTCCAGATATTTTTCTAAGCATTCTTCCGGGGATTTCTCCTTGGATTCTTGCAGAGATTTCTACAGGAATTCTATCAGCGTTTCCTCCAGATATTCCTCCAGAAAATGCTCCAGAGACTTCTCCAGGAATTCCTCCGGGAATTCCCCAGCAGTGCTTCCAGGGATTTTTCCAGGAATCCATGCAAGTATTCCTTCAGGATTTCATCTAGGAATTTTCCTGGGTGTCCTCGTGGAATTCCTCCATAAATTACTCCAGGTATTCCTCCAGGAATTTCACCAGTAATTGATCTAGGAATTCCTTTATAAATTCTGACAGAAAAACATCCAGGAATTTCTCCAGGAAATCCATCATTAATTCCTTCAAAAATTCTTCCAGATTTTCCTCCAGGAATTACTGCAGGCTGCAGGGATTCCTTCAGAAATTCCATCAGGGATTCCACTAAGAATTCCTCCAGGAACTTCTTCAGGGATTTTTCCGCGAATTTCTTTAAAAATTCCCACAAGGATTCTTCTAAGAATTCCTTCGAGGATTTCTTCAAGAATTCCTCCAGAAATTCCACCAGGAATTTCTCAAGGATTTTTCTCAGAAATTTCTCCTAGAGTTTCTATTAGGATTCCTGCAGAAATTCTTTCAAGAATTCTTCTAGAGATATCTCCAGAGATTCCTCCAGGAAATCCTTCGAAGATTCCTCCAGATATTTCCAATTTTTTCAGGAAATTTCTCTGATTCTTCCAGGAAGTCCTCTTGGTATTACTTTAGGCATTCTTCCAGGGAGTTCTCTTGGAATACCTTAAGGAATTTTTCATTTAATCCTCCAGGCATTCCTCCAGAAATTCCACCAGAGATTTCTCCAGGAATGGATCCGGGGATTCCTTTAGGGTTTCTCCACAAATTTTCCCAAGGATTGTCCCAGGGATTACTTCAGGAATTTCTACGAGGATTTCTCCAAAAAACCTTCCAGAAATTCCTCTAGAAATTTCTTCTGGAATTTCTGTTGGGATTTTATCATTAATAGAAAAAAATAATAGAAATATAAATCTCCCAGAGCTCTAAAGATTCCTTCAGAAATTCATTCAATTTTTTTTCAAGAATTCCTCTAAAGATTCCTCCAGGAATTTCTTCAGGATTTTATCCAGGAATTTTTCAAGGAACTTCTCTGGGAATCCTTCCAGGAATTTCCCCAGAACTTTCGTCAGGAATTGCTCCTGGAATTGATCCGAAAATAGCTCCTGGACATCCTTCAGAAATTATGTTAGCAATTCCACCAGGAATTTCTACAGGAAATCCTCTAGGAATTTCTTCAGAGATTCTGCCAGGAAATTCTCCAGGAATACCTTCAGGATTTTTTTAGGAATTCCTCCCGACATTCCTACAGGAATTGCTTCAGGGATTTCTCCACGAATTTCTCAAGGGATTTTCCCAGGGATTCCTCCAGAAAATCCTCCGGAAATTCCTCCTAGAATTTTTCAATGGATTTCTTCTGAAATTTCTTCAGGAATTCCTCCCCGAATTCCTCTGGAGATTTCACCAGGAATTCTCCAAAAAATTCTTAAACGGATTGCTCCAGGAATTCCTGCTGTTTCTCATCCCAGAATTCCACCAGGGATTCTTCCAGGGATTACGCCAGGATTTTGTCCAGAAGTTCCTCCAGAATTCCTTAAAGGACTTCTTCCGAAATTTCTCTAACATTTTCTACAGGAATTCCTCAAGAGATTTCTTTCAAAAAATTCTCTAGCTATTCCTCCTAGAACTGATCCAGAAACTCCTCCAGGTGTTTCTCCAGGATTTTATCCAGGAAGTATTCCAGGAGCTACTCCAGGAATTCTTCAAGTGATTTCTTCAGAAATTCCTCTCTCTTCTTCTACTTTTTCTTCTTCTTTTTCTTCTTCTTTATGGCTCGATATAGTAGATACGATTAGTGTATGAAAAAACAAGAACAATACATTAGGCAGTCGGGTGCCTGAAACTTTTGCCAGTCTTGGTAAGGTGGTATGAAAACTACCAACCAAGCCGATCTGTTTAAAAGCACAGGTCGCACGGCAGAAGTTTCACGCATTCGATGTATTCGTTCAATACATGGCCTACTTGCCTAATTTCACCTTCTATAAAAATTTTCACACTTGTTCGCTACCTAGCGAATTCTATCATATCTATCATTTCATTATCCACTTTGATCTCTACTCCCTTATACTATGAGTAGAAAGAGACCGATATAGCCACAAAATCATCAAGTTATTAATAGAATACGGTCGATAAATCAGCATATGATATGAAAAGTTAGGCTCAAAAAAGAAAAGTGTTCTATCCTATAAGATCGAAAAAGCTAATAGGAAGAACACGCCGAGATATAGGCATACCCCTATGAACGGAGTGCGAATTCCGAAAAAGCTACCGATCGATAGAATTTGTGATGAAAACAGAACAATACATTAGGCAGTCGGGTGCCTGAAACTTTTGCCAGTCTTGGTAAGGTGGTATGAAAACTACCAACCAAGCCGATCTGTTTAAAAGCACAGGTCGCACGGCAGAAGTTTCACGCATTCGATGTATTCGTTCAATACATGGCCTACTTGCCTAATTTCACCTTCTATAAAAATTTTCACACTTGTTCGCTACCTAGCGAATTCTATCATATCTATCATTTCATTATCCACTTTGATCTCTACTCCCTTATACTATGAGTAGAAAGAGACCGATATAGCCACAAAATCATCAAGTTATGTATGAAAAAAAAACAAATCAGTTGGTTCAAAATTGGCAAAAGAAAAAAATGTTATGTTTTTAGTATAAGTTAGCAAATAATTTTGTTTAGGACCCCTAAATCCCTCCTTCCCAATTTTAAACTTCCCAGGTAATCAATAAGCATTTAAATAAGCTGTTTTACAGCTTCAAAACTGTATTATATCTGCTTGCTGTCGTATCATAGCAGTTTGACAATTTGGCAGTTTAGTAGCCCTATATTAGCAGTTTAAATGCCGCTTCAAAAGTTGTAAGGGAGAGTGAGAGAAAAATTTAAAGAAAGGAAAGAATATGAAACGACTGAAATGAGCAGGGGAAAATACTTTTATTTTTATTTTGGAGGGGATAGGAGGGATTAGGATTTACTCAGCCGTATATTGGGCCAAACCCTGTATTAAATTAGCACTTATGGCGCATATACGGCAAATCAGGATTTGATGACCTGCAGTAAAGGCGCATATAGTGTTAACCCTTTGGTGCCGGAGGAGTCATATATGACTCCAACATAGAAACGGCTGTATAAATTCACCTATTCGATAAAACAGAATACTGCCTTCGGCAAAGTTGTTGCAAATTGAGTCCTTTATTAGGGAAAAATGAGAATATTTGTATTTGGGACTTAATTGATAATCTTGAACATCCTGAACACCATGAAATTCGGAAAACGATATAATTGACATACCAGTTGTTCTAAAAGCTGAACTTGGATGTGGGTTACGTTTATATGTAATCTTTTCGCCTTCGTCAAGAATATCAAAAGATGTTTTATATTCTGAGTTGTTCTAGGTGTTCCAAACTGTCCTACTGTCCACAAATAATAGCACTGCATAATCTAGTAGGATCCGTGAATCCCCTGACATCTACAATGTCATTTATAGATACTATAGGGATATTCCAGGTCAGCCAAACTACCTTGGAGTTCAGAACTTCAGGTCTACACTCGTAACAGTAGCCATATCTGTTATACTGAGTAACGTTGCATAATAAACCGCAGTTACCAAAGCAATCTGAAGTTTACTAACTTATTATAAACCTTTAGGACATTCAGGGTCGTCCAAACTGTTCTATAATGAAGTCCTTCAAATCTACAAGAATAACTATATGTGTTTTCACCATAACTAATAGTATTGTATAATCTGCGGGGATCCGCTAAGCTCTTGAAATCTCAAATGTCACATAGAGACACTATAAGGATATTCCAGATCATCCAAACTACCTTGGAGTTCAGGACTTCAGGTCTACACTCGTAACAGTATCCATATCTGTTATACTGAGTACCGCTGCATAACCAACCGCAGTAACTGGAGCAATCTGAAGTCTACTAGCTTATTATAAACCTTTAGGGCATTCAGGGTCGTCCAAATTGTTCTATAATGAAGTCCTTCGAGTCTACAAGAAAAACTTTATGTGTTTTCGCCATAAATAATAGTGTTGCATAATCTGCTCGGGTCCGCGGAGCTCTTGAAATATCAAATGTCATTAAGAGACACTACAGGGATATTCCAGGTCAGCCAAACTACTTTGGAGTTCATGACTTCAGGTCTACACTCGTAACAGTATCCATCCCAAGTAACACACTTTGTTATATAGTTGTATGAAATACACGTTCTATACAAATTCATTTGTTAGATTATGAACAAGCAGAACTAAAATCTGTACACCTATAACACCGAAAAAGCGCAAAAAATGGCGGCTTATAGAACATCTTTGATGTTATAAAAGATGTTTTCCATTACATAGTTAGAACAATAACAAAGCGCCGCCAACATTCACTTGTTATAACTAAGCTCGCAGGAAGTTAGCGATAACCAATTGCCAATTATTGAATAATATTTGACAGCTTCAGCTCCAACAAAATGAAAATAAGCATCCTATATTCAAAACCTCTCTTGCAAATTGCTAATAACCAAAAATGATGTACATGCTTAGGATAAATTATATGATTGATATACGTTTTCATTACTCAGGAGTAAGTAACTCAAGTGCGATCCATGATTTTTGATGAAATATACATTTATATTCTTCATAAATTCATGCGCTCTCAATTCGACGAATATTGAGAAAAATATTTCGTTCATTTCTTACTTTTTAGCATCTTCTTTCTATTAGGTTTGCAAAAATGCAATATGGTGGCTTGGCTATGGGATACAGTGTCGTCTAAAAAAGTTGCAATAATATTTTTTAGTTAAATTTGGAAAGCCTTTGATGCAGTTTATAAGCGTGCAGATTACAACATGTTGGGAATGTGTGAATTTGATTATTTAGATTTTAACGATTTCATAATTTTATGTATCTACGTCAACTAAGATGAAGATGTATAGATTATGTTAACAGGCACTGTAAATCCATCCAATGTTAAGAATCATTTGCCTGCTAAAGAATGATTGTCTCCAAAACCTTCAAATTACGTTCCAGAAGCATCACAGTAACAGTGTTTGTTTAATGCTATAGATTAACGTTGAAATAACATCATATGGACGTATTATAATCATCTAGCTGTTAATGTTGCAGGAAGCAAATGACTGTTGTTTTATTTTGGTTTGAGGCACTTATTTTTAACATAAATACAGCAAACACGAACACAAAGTGTAGATCGCAAAATCAAAACAAACAGTTTTGGTGAAAAATCAAATCAAGTCAGTTTGGGTCTTTTTACACTAGTTTTAGACTGTTGAGGCGAAATTGTTGTGGGATTATGAGTAATAAGCAGTCTTCACTCAGGTAAGTAGACAAGTTGATATCAATTTGTAGCCTCAGCTGACATGGGAGATAGTTTTAAAGCTTCTAAAGCTGCGCGGTGAATTCACTATCGGCAAATGTCATCCGCAATGACGGATCTATCAAACCCAGATTTCTCAGTTACCAAATCCATCAAACATCAGCATATGTGTATATCAGAATAAGTAATCGCTCGAAATAGGTACGAAATAAAAACACAGAATATAAAAAATGCCAGGGTAAAAGTCATAAACATTGGGTGCTATCATCTTTCGATTATCTTGCTAACAAGAAGTACTTGTTCTATTAACGTATTATTGACGTAAAATAAACATGTTCGAAATCGCTAGTATTTATAAGGTTGAGCCCATGTTCCACATAACACCTTGATTGAAGGAGATACAATGAGCCTATGAACTTATGGAATCAACGTATTTTGTACGTTATGATAACTTAAAATAAACTAATAAGATTTTGGTACCAGATTGTTACCACTATACTTAATGCAAACTTATTTTCAACTAAAGATGTTTTCATATTCATTACTAATACTCTTGTAATACATCTTTTTCAAATAATATTTGAAAAGATGTTTTCGGTGTTACTTGGGATATCTGTTATACTGAGTACCGCTGCATAACCAACCGTAGTAACTGGAGCAATCTGAAGTCTACTAGCTTATTATAAACCTTTAGGACATTCAGGGTCGTCCAAACTGTTCTATAATGAAGTCCTTCAAATCTACAAGAATAACTTTATGTGTTTCGCCATAAATAATTGTATAGCATAGTCTGCTGAGATCCGTGAAGCTCTCAAAACCTCAAATGTCATTTAGAGACACTATGGAAATGTTTCAGGTCATCCAAACTATTTTTGAGTTTATAAATTCAGGTCTACACCTGTAATATCAGCTATATCTGACATAATGAGTAACGTTTCATAATCAATCGCGGTGATTGGACCAATCTGAAGTTCACTATATATTATTATGAACCTTTGGGACATTGAGGGTCGTCCAACTATCCTGAAGTTTAGCTCTTCAGTAGTTATTCTCACAATGAACTTTAAACTGTAATCTGTAATCCCCCTGGCATATCATGAGTCATTTCAAGACAGTGTTGAGATATTGCAGATCAACAACACTACTCCGAAGACCATAGCTTCAGGTCTACTTTTGTGATAATAGTTTTTGGCACTACGTTAAGTAGTATTGTAATTATGTATAGTCCACTGCACTTGCCAAAGCAGCTAACTGCTTTGGCAAGTGCAAGGAACAATAAGCATTGTTATACATTTTTGGAATATTATGGGCTTCCTTACTGTTATGAAGCTTAGTTGATGAAAACAACCACTGTAACTTTCAGAAGACTTACTGGACATCATAGATTACAAATCGTAGCTTGGTATAATAAAAAAAGTTACCGTTATACCCGCAGACCTTAGGATCTAAACCCAAGAACAGTTTGGATGACCTAGGATATCTCGACTGATCTGATATTGTCTATTAACCTTTTAGAAGACTTACTGATCATGATAGATTACAAATCGTAGCTTTGTATAATGAAAGAAGTTACCGTTAAACCCGCAGACTTTAGGATCTAAACTCAAAAACAGTTTGGATGACAGTTTGGTATCCCCCGACTGATCTGATATTGTCTATTGTCCTTTCAGAAAAGTTACTAGACATGATAGATTACAAATCGTAGCTTTGTATAATGAAAGAAGTTACCGTTATCCCCGCAGACTTTAGGATCTACACTCAAGAACAGTTTGGATGACCTAGGATATCCCAACTGATCTGATTATTTCTATAGAATTTTCAGAAGACTTACTGGACATGATAGATTGCAAATCGTAGCTTTGTATAATGAAAGAAGTTATCGTTACACCCGTAGACTTCATGATGTAAACTCAAGGACAGTTTAGATGACCTAGGATATTCCGACTGATCTGATATTGTCTATTAACCTTTCAGAAGACTTACTGGACATGATGGAATACAAATCGTAGCTTTGTATAATGAAAGAAGTTATCGTTACACTCGTAGTCTTCAGGATGTAAACTCAAGAACAGTTTGGATGACCTAGGATATCCCGACTGATCTGATATTGTCTATTTACCTTTCAGGAGACTTACTGGACATGATAGATTACAAATCGTAGCTTTGTATAATGAAAGAATTACCGTTGCACCCATAGACTTAAGGATCTAAACTCAAGAATAGTTTCGATGACCTAGGATATCCAGAAAAAATATTCTTCCTAATATTCTTCTGTTTTAATGCTATTGACCACCAAAACTACAGAAAAACGTAGAAAAAACACCATAATAACGCTTGGAGAAACTCCGGCTTCAAAGGGTTAAATAAATGCAGTTTTAACTGCTTTTTGGTTACCTGGGTTGTTATCCCTAACCTCGAAACAACCGCGGCAGTAAAAATTTGAAATATGTAAACACTGTAAAAACAAAAAGGTACAGTCAGGTCTTTTTTTACGCGGTTTTCATTTACGCGGTCGCGTAAATGAAAACTCCATACAAAAAAAAATATCATCGTCTTATTTTTGCATGATTCGTCGAGAAATGGTGAGACTTTTTTACGCGGTTTTTGAATTTTGAACTGAGTTTTTTTTACGCGGTACGTATCCCCCGCGTAAAAAAACCTGACTGTATAAGTAATTTCGGCTCTCTTATGTCTATGTGGTGCCCAAGCCTTCCAAATAAACGAAAAAAAAATAACAAAAATCTGATTTAATGAAATTCATCTATGAAAATTATACGATATAGGTAGATTTAAATTCAAACGACGATATGAATAGAAACGGTCCACTAACCTACCTACATGGATATAACCTTAAGCCGTGAACCAGCCTAGTGCTGCAAGCGATAAAAGGAAGCAAGCAATGAAAATCGATTTTTTGGTTCTTTTCCCACCCACAGGAGGAGGTATATAAAACGACCACGACTTCCCTCGTGCAGGACGTGCTGAATGGGTACAATGCGGCGGTGTTTGCCTACGGAGCAACGGGATCCGGCAAAACACACACCATGCTGGGTCCGAACCCAAAACGGGCGGCCGCCGCTTCCGACCAAGGAGACAACACAACAGTCGCTTCCGCCAAATCGCAACAGGACAGCGGTCTGATGATCAAAGCCGTCGCGGATATATTCAAATTCATCGAAGCCGCCGAGAATCCGGATAACTTTAAGGTAAGCTCACTTAAACCATAGGTATGAATTGATACCACTTTACATGTTGATTAGGCAACCCTATTTCGGTGGCCAAGGACTCATAGTAAGTCAACACAGAAGCTCTAGTTAGGCAAATGGAAATTTTCTTCTCTACTCATATTTATTGGCGCCACCTGAAGAGGTCATGCTGAGCAAAGGGCACTCTCCTGCTCCAGTGGCCTGCTGTACTCTTGAGCTTTTATTTATGAGGTCGATTTATATGGCCCCAATCGGGCTTGGCTTCGATACGTGCGGCTGGAGTTGTAAGACAAGGAAAATGACGAGGCTTCAAGATTGTACCAGGTACCAGGATACCCTTTTCATCAAGAGAAGTCAGATTTTGCTTGAGGGTGCAGCACACCTGCACTGCTATTAATAAAAATCTCCTAATCTAATTATAGAGAATTTTATGGTAGCCACGTCTCTATTCATGAATTATGAACGGGGTAGATTTGATATATTTAGGGTTCGTCTGGTGGCTGACAGTAGAAGAATGAAGTGGAAGAAAGTGGTTCAGGCGGTCATCTGGAAGATCGCAGCAGGCTGCATTTGTGGACGGTTGTAGCTTACAACCGGTCATCAGAGACAATGATAAGACAGAATTAGGTTTTTGAAGTTAAAAGAGCGACGCAAAAGTTAAATAAAATGAACTAACATTGAAATGTGAGATTTGGCGTTTCAAAATATAATTAACCCTAGAGATGACAATAACTAGCCTGTATTTCTATTCCCTTGAGGTTCTCTACGACGTTTCTCATCTAAATGTAAATGTTTCGCAATTTGCCCTGCTAACACAAAGTCGGTTATAATAAGGGTACTCACTAAACAGATTAAATTGGTGCGTAAGCCATGATTTTCTGCTTATTTGAAATGTTTCATGATTTTGCAGATGAAATAATCAAAGATTGCCTTGGTGTTCGCGACGTTTAATCAGATAAACTTTAATAAGCAATTTACGCTGGTAAGTGAATCCCCCTAATGTTCAATATGATGACAACAGATCTAAAGTATCGCTCAAACTGAAGCGAAGGTGGTCTCTCATATTTAGTAGTTTTCATAACATCTTGAATGTTTAAAGCTTACAATCAGAACTTTCGAGTATTTTAGGTTATCTAGGACGCTACTATGAAATACATATAGTTTCCCCTTGATGAAAAAGTGTTGATACTGGAACTCGGTTCGTTGATTCAAGAGACATCACCAAAATAGTGTAAAGACGAAGTCCCCATGTGAACTGAAAGCTTTCTTTGCACAATCGACCGACGAATCGCAGTAGGCAGTGTGCGCGGAAGGTGTTTTTTTTCATAAACGCTTCTCACGTTTTTCGTATCAGTGTACGGTTCGATTCGGCCGATGAAATGGCTAGTGGGAGCGAATTTAAAACAGAATCCAGAAAAAAGCTTCCGATTATATCGTGTGTGTGATACATTCATTGAATTATAAACACGGCGGAAACGAAGCGGTAGCGCCAACGAAAAAAAAATCCTCTAGTAAAAATCTATCGTGAACAAGCTGCAGCAAACCGTTCGGGCTGACTCTTTTGTATGGAGAAGGGTTTTCCGATAACACTGATGGCATGTTGTTTCCAGATTGATTGGTTAGATCTTGATCACTTCTGTCTCTTACCGGGGTATATTTATAAATCATATTTGGTTCAATGTCACACCTTCACTACTTCCGGGAATCAATACCTGAAATTTGTTTAATTTCTGGCATAATTACCACAAATGAAGGGTAACGGCCACTGGAAGATCGCAGCAGGCTGCATTTGTGGACGGTTGTTCATAAAATTTTGTGTCGTGTCATTTTCATTGGTGCAATTCACAAATCTAGCAAGATTTTTTGACGATTATATTAGTAAAACAGTAATTTTTAATCCTAGTAGGATGTTGGGGTCGATTTGACCCAGACAGGCTCGCTGATCTTGCAACACGTCAAGACGACTGTATAGTCCATTTTACGAGCCGATTTTATGAATGAAATTTTGACAGGAGCATGCATCCGAAACCGTGAAAATCAATATCATCATCAACATTGTTGTCACTTCGTAAAATGGCTCATTCCGTTGTGTATGGAGGTGTCGTAGTAGGCTGTACGTGCGAGCGGCTGCATTTTCAAAACTGTCACGCGTTTTTTTGCTCCACGTTACCGGATTGCGAAACGCCTTCCGCAAATTGTATCTCGTGAAGTGGTTGATCTACGATGATCAAAATATTTCTCTTAGGGAACGTTTACGAGTTAGTCCAACATTTGGAAAAGGGAGGTCTAGAAATAGTGAGACATGAGCGTAGATGACCGCACAATTCGTAGTTACTACTCTATGGTTGTTGCGAACTAAAATAGCCAAGCATACATTTTTACTCGGGCACCGCAGGCGCCCGACGTCGAGCCAACCGTCGTTGCCACATGAGCGGGCTGCCGTCGTTGCCGTAGCAACGACCCAACCGCAATCGCAGCAAGCGTGGGCTGAATTTGAATTTTTCAGATAGAAGTGAAAATTTTCTCGTGCGGTCAGGACGCACATTGTCGAAGCTTAGAATGTAAAATTAAATTGGAAAGACATTTTTTATTGTAATTAAACTTGTAATAAATTGAATTAGTTAAAATCAAATGCGCAATTCGTGAGTCATAAAATCCGAACCGTGTGAAAACGTGTCTCTCTGTGGCGGAAAAGTTAGTACGAAAACCTAGTTTTGGCGGTGCGCGACTGTTGAGCTAGGCGGTTAGCAATTTGAGAGAAGTCGAATCTGGTGCTTCCCCCCAACACGCTGCCAGGAAACCACACATCCGTCCCGCAGGTGAGCACTGACGATTTCGAGATCGAGCGAACCTTCTGGAACAATGGTGGACCTGAGCAATCTAAATTGCACAGAGAACCAATAATTGGGGCTTGGGACTAGGCCAGCATTCTCAATGTGCACAGTTCGAGAACTCTCAACTATATTAACGTCAATAACAGCGCCGACCACGTCTTTACGGTCATCGCTCAGCCAACACGAAGTCGCATATGATGTAGAATAGGATGCTAAAGTGGGGGCCATATGCGTACATGCTTCCATTTACCTGCGTGTAAAGAGTACGCATATCGCCTCCACGTTTGCATCCTATTCAACATCATATGCGATCGTATGTTGGCTGGGCGAGGATGAGAAGGAATATTAGTGAAACAAACGTTGTTGTAGAGACCGAGAATCTTCACGTCGATTCCTCATGATTCGAATTCCAAGGCAATACGTGCCCGCCCAAGTAACAATCTTAATTCTATTTGGTTTTATTTGTTTTTATGATAGTTTTATCGGAACATTGCATATTCTAGTTGATCTTATCGGAGTCTCAGCTGAGCACAACTATTCTTCGTCAATATGTGATTTTAAAAACACCTCCAAGAATTCTTGAGGTTCAGTTCATAAAACCATAAACAAAACAAGAGCTGTTGAACTTATTTTCAGTTTTATAAGGTTCTTGTAGTTATCTTCAATCATCCGTTCTTGATCAAGAGTAACTGTTCTCGCATAAGAACAGTTTGGTACATGAAAAATACATGAAAAAACTCAAGCATCAGATTTTGATTCTCATCGTTCCATTATTGCTGCCAATCAAGAACACCTACCCGGAAACCCAACCGCATCGCGGTGCAGTACCAAGTTCCTCCGGTTGCAGCATTCGAAATGAAGTGGGTATGGTCATCTAGGACGTCGTTTCCCGTGCAATCGGGGTTCCAATCATCGATCTTAAAAATCAACAACTACTTACCTGTTGGAAGGGCTGACCGGAGGAATAAGGCACTGCATCGCATCAAGGCCGGTTATCGAAAAAGGTCTGCTTGGTTGGCAACGGTACCGGGCTGATAAATTAATTCATCGGACGAGATTCACAAAATCCACCGCGGTGCGATAATTTATTGTTTGTTTACAATTTGGCGTACATGTTTTATGACGTTCTTGGCGGAGTTTGCATAAACCTATATCAAGAACGTTATAAACCTGAGTACTCTTGAGTAATACTTCTTACCCTTGCATAAGATGAAATAAATTTAAGGCGTTCTGGATGGAGGCCAACCAGGCTGCATTGAGAACGTTATAAATCCTAGTATTCTTGAGTTATGCTTTTAGCTCTGGCATGAGTTGATAGAAATTTAAGACGATCTTATAGTGATGTTGATTAAACCCATCAATGATGGACCGACCACCGGCCTAGATTTCAATGGAAGCCATGTTGAGAAAACTCATGAGCAATGTTCGCATGACCAGGAATAATATTTTTAAATATTTTATTAGTGCGTTATAATGGAAGCGCGTTGCAATTTTTGGAAGTATCTTCCAACATATATACGATGAATTTCGCTTGGCATTTGGCATCCTTGTTACACCACGGAAATATTTCCAATTTGTGTAATAAATTAATCCCGATTACAATAATGTGTCATTTTCATTGTGTTTTTAATTTCAATTTAATTCACCAAACTTTTCTGTCGACATAAAAGCTGCATCAACAACAACACTGACAAATTTATTATCGTTTTATCGTGCACTTGAAGAATTCTACAAGGAGAGAGCAATTCGCCTTGAGGACAACTTGGGAAGTACAACAAGTTTTAAGAGAAATTTAAAAACAACTCTCCAAGAGCATCTTAGGATGGGCCTCTTTGGTCTTATGGCGGGTTTATGGTTGAGTTGATGTCGTGTTGCAGAGCAATTTGGTTTATGCATGGTTTTAAAGAACAGATGTTGAAGAATACTTCAAAAGCATTATAAAATTAATTTTGTTACTTGGGCGGACCCAAGTCCTTTTTCTCGAAGCTGTGCATCAGGAATTGCTTAAACTTCTTCTTCAATCACCCGTCATTAGTGAAAATCAGCAAGCCATCCACGTAAATTGTTACAAAAACATCTTCTCTCCACCCAGCATCCTGCACAGGCTCGAATCAAAATACCACGTTCCAGCTTGAGCATCGCCAAATTTATTCGACTTAGGTTTCGCTTTACTTGAAAACATCTTCGGGTACTTGACTACGAAATGGCCGGCCTCTACGAAATTTAAGCACATCTTCTCATGCTCCTTATCCACCTACGCCCTTGCCTACGCCTTCAATTTGCTCGTATTTGCATTCCACGTGTACAACGCTTTTCGTTACCGTCATTATCACTCTTTTAGAACTTCACATCTTGCAAGATCTTGGCTTTCACAGCATCTAAGGCAGGCTGTCTCCCGAGGCTTCCAATTCCTTGATCATCAGTTCGTAACGATCTGGCAGTCCCACCAACAACAATGCCACCAACCACGAGTCGTCTATCTTGAACCGAATCGAAGCAAGCTTGTGGGAGGTGATCATCAAGTATCCAAACATCCGCGTCTGAAATATGGACCTTTTCATTTGACGTCTTAAATCAGCTGATTTCTCGGGCCTTTGACAGTTCTCCTATGAAAATGACAGTTTAGCGTTTGCGCCTTTGTTCGGCAGTTGTAAATAGTGGCATGCGCGGACCTGTCAACTGAAAAGGCCTATTGTCGCTAACTTCTTCCATGCTTCTGCTGCTACCGCCGCTTCCTAGACAAGACTGTAGTTCGAATTTTCCAGGCTGAGACAGGTCGTCGCCAGCGCTCGCATCTTTACGTCATTTGGTACGCCTACCGCAGGTTCAACCGCACTTCAACTTCCTTCTCAAATTAAAGTCATCATCATTACAAATACCCAGGGTAAATAGTTCTCGCGGTCCTTCAGCTTCTCTATAGCCGGCATCAAAAGTACAACAGTTTAAAACAATCCATTACACAGCGTAACAAAAAACAATTTTTCGTCTGTCTCAGGAGCAAACTTATGTGTCTCCGAGGGATTTTGGGCCGCTGAACCCGAATCCGGGCTCAGATTTGCTCTAACACGTCACAATTTTGAGCTATACCTCAATTTATAGGGCAAAATATGAGATTTTGGGCTTTTTTGACTGCAAGCCATTAAGAAAGGAAATATTTTTTTAAGCAATCAAAAGGTTAATTGGTCAATTAACATCTAAATTAACGACTCATGCAAAATATTTCGTTTTATCAAATCGAATTTGATAGTTTTAAGCGATTTATGATAGGTACGATATTTCCCATACAAGTCATCCTCCAAAAGTTGCATACAAGTTTTCATACTAACATAAAATGCTTAAATCTATCAAATTTGATTGGGTAAAACGAAATATTTTGCATGAGTCGTTAATTTAGATGTTAATTGACCAATTAACCTTTTGATTGCTTAAAAAAAATATTTCCAAGCTTAATGGCTTGCAGTCAAAAAAGCCCAAAATCGCATATTTTGCCCTATAAATTGAGGTATAGCTCAAAATTGTGACGTGTTAGAGCAAATCTGAGCCCGGATTCGGATTCAGCGGCCCAAAATCTGTCAGAGACACATAAGTTTGCTTTTGAGACAAAAAAATGTTGCGCTGTGTTATTTTATGTAGAAACTACAAAATCTCTGTTTGTTGTAACAATCTGTCAAAAATTTCGACAACCAAAATAAATGTATTATCGAACAATGGAAAGATTCAGTTTAAACTTGAAATCTGTTTGGTGTTATAGTAAACTAAAAAATCGTTTGGTTTGAACTAGAATTTAATTGTGTTAATTTATTTCCCTGTTATCCACAACAGCAGCCTGACCCCAAAATAAGTAATGACTAGAAGGTAGATAAATGTAGTATATCTTCTATTTTCCACGATTCTATCAATGGAAGAATTACGCGTGTAAGTGTCGACTTGTTAAGACTAAGTTACAAAATCAAAATAGATGGAGGATGTGAGATCATTTGGGCGCAGAGGTTCGTATTTTGGGCACATTCTGATGCAAACAGTAGAGTAATGCGGGGCAAAAGTTCGCACCTAACAGACTTCACAAAATACCTATTGAAAGAAAAGAAAACAATATCGTTTTTCTTCGTTAAACGGGTCCCTATCATGTTGCCTTCAAAACGTAGTACTAGATTTTTTCGCGTTCCTTTTGTAGTTTTAGTAATACAATTTTTAAAACAAGTACTCCAATGCGAACTTTTGCCCCATAGTGGGGGCAAAAGTTCGCATTATACGGGGCAAAAGTTCGCACCTTGTACAGGGTAGTTTATTGGTGTGATGTTCATTTATTTCATGTTAATTCATGTTCATCTTTTCACTCTAGCCATGAAATCTGTTTCTTTCTGTTCTTAGCATTACGGCCCAACCGGAATACGACCTGGTGTTCAGCTTTTGTATAGAGTGTGTTTTATGAAGACTTCCACAACTATTAACTAAGAGCTGCCCTTTACAACGTTACTGAAGTTGTCAAAATACATTGTGGGGTAATCATAGAGATACGTGTTGCACAAAATACATGGAAAAAAATCAAATATGCAGCAAAACTATTGAACAAGACCGTTATCCAATTTTATCCCCGTCAGTATGGTGATGAATTATTAATGTGAATTTACAAACTAAGCTATGAAAGACCCCGGTAAAGTAGATGAACATAAGACCTTCAGAAACATGCGAAAAGACACGATGAGGATGACGAAGAAAATGTTTAAAATGTTTTTTTTAGCCATTTTTCATTTATTGATTTAAATGCGTGAACATAATGTTTGCCTTACAATCAATCTTCTTACAAAACTAAGTTCAGACCCTCTGCCGCAACGATTTCAGGGTGCATACTACTCATATTATGCATATATAGTAGTTTCTATACGAAGTTATCATTGCTTCAAAGATTCTGTAATTATATTGATGTACTAGACTCAGAAATCTAGTGCGAACTTTTGCCCCACTGTCGAGGTTTTAACAATTTCCCTTTCTGCAAGAAGCAATAGTAGTTTATTGTTTATTCGAGTGCACTTCGTGAACTACTATGCCATAACGATTCTCTGACATGAAGAGGTTATGAGATTCTTCTTCTTCCTGTAACTACAAATTCTTATTCCAAAAGGTCCAAAATTTCTATCAAAACCCCTAGAAACACATTTTTTTGCATAACTCTGTCAAACCTTAACGAAATCGTTCCAAATTTTATTGACGAGTAGCTGACCTGATTATGTGTCGAACCCATACAGATTTGTTTGGGTTCTTAACTCGTGCTCAGAAAAAGACCCACTGCGAACTTTTGCCCCGTGCGAACTTTTGCCCCGCATTACTCTAGTATCATACAGTATCCCGTGTTCAAGCATTGAAGTACTCAAAACAAGACCCCCTATCCGAATGATCCCACATTCCACGGTTAAAATAAATCTGAATGAATCTGATGTGACATGAAGGAGTACTGCTACCGCTGCTAACGTAAATCATGTTCAACACATTTGTTAAGGCGGTGTCTCCTAAGACGAAATCCCAAGAGATCAGCATAAACATATACAAACATCACAAAGCCTACATCTTCTTCTGTGTACCGCCAACTGGAGATCAAACAATCAAATATTAAAGACAATAAAGATTCCGAGTAGGTACACCCCCGCCACCACCGGTTAGGACCATTTCCCCCACTAGCTTATGGAGCTAAAGCTCCATGCTTCCACGGCTACTTTCGATGAAACGTATTTTGAAAAATTAGCATATAAATTCATCTCGTTCTGCGATGGTTTGCTTTCCTTTTTTTTCGATTTCTCCGATGGATGGAATGGCTCTTGCTGACACGATATTGTCAATCGGAACGTCTGATTAGAGAACGATTCTTTCGTTTGCTACTATTTTCAGCGTCATAAAGTCGGATGATTTTTGCTGTGCTGGAATTGGGTGGATTGATCCATGGAATGGAAATGCAATCTGAATCAAATGGTAATAAGGCGAAGCGATTGAGGTGATTCACACTGTTTGAAACAAATAAACTTATACAATTTGCGTAGTCGTAAATTCTGATAGATTGAAGAGTTGTCCATTTTTCTTAATCATTAACCTTAGTAAGGTCTTGGGGTCTTTTTTGACCTTTTTCATATTTCAATTCTCTGTAGCTTTTGTTTAACGAATCCTAGCAATCTGAAATTTTCTGACAATTATTTTTTCGCGGAAAGAAACCTTTCTCAAAAATTAAAAGCATTTAACGACCCCAGGGGCGCTCCCATAAAAAAAGTTACAAATAAGACCCTGGGGTCATTTTTGACCCCAAACTTTGGACAGATCGCAAAAATCAGTGGCTTGTCCGATTTTGGATCTCTTTGGCTCAAATGAAAGCGGCACATTTCTAGTTTTGTAAACCACCGGAGAAATCAGGATTTGGCCACTGTGGCCACCGGGAACCTGCTTCAACTGAAAAATGCCGCTTTAGAGACCCTAACTTCAGTTTTAACCCTCGAGCAGTCGCGTCTTTGACTACCTGCAGAGACGCCGCGCTCACACTGTGTACCACAAGCGTGCATTTTTCATGGTGCGTGTACTCAGATCGTCATCGTACCGGATGCATATAATCAGCCAAACGTTATCATCAATTTCTCGCAGCATTTGCATTGTGCAACAAATGGCGCACATTCTTCCACAAATTACGCTAGTCTGAGTGGTGGTGGAGGTGGTGTTCCACTGCAATTTACCGAACGGTTAACGAATGTTTTAATAACTCAATGACCGTAGTGCAGATGCAGATCGGCCAATTTATAACATAATAATTGGCCCCACCTCGCTTGCCGTTTCAAAATTGAAAATTGCGCATGGCGAAAAATATGGTTGATAATCAATTTCTATCATTTACATTTGCCAGACCACTGCTGGCTGTTACCGTATGGCAATGTCCGGATTCGCTTCCGTTGCACTATTCGAGTCCCCATTCGAGTAATGGAACAGATGGCTTTTGCGGCGTGCATGTGCATCAACGGCCAAATCGATGATGAAATGGTTGAATTTATTAGTGAATCGAAACCATCGGAATTTCCGTGTCGTGACGACCGTTTGCGGTTTCAATTACAAAATTCTCGTTCGGCGTGGTGTGACCTATTCTCTAGAATGTGACATATTTTTAAAGCGTACAACATAGGGAATCGCGCCACTTGGGCGGTGGCTTCTATTTTCGTCTGTTTTCCGCTATAACTCAGTCAAATTTGAACCAATTAACACAATTTTTGGAATGCGGTGAGATAGGTATAGTATCAACTCGTGTACAACATTTCAAGCCAACTGGTTCAAAATTGACTGAGTTATAGTGGAAAACAGACGAATATAGAAGCCACCGCCCAAGTGACGCGATACCCTAGTTCATGTGGTATACGCACAGCTATTTGTCAAGTTTATGCCTGGGTTCGGTACTCAGTAAGGCTCAGGATCGTTTCGTCTTGGATATTTGGTGATTTCTCTAGGCCAGTGAAGAGAACTGTCAGACAAAAGCTTGAGCTTGAGCTTGAGCTTGATTGACCGCCCGTGGATGCTACTCCAGTATCGCCAGACCAGCTACACTCACACAAGGACCAATGAGATAACTGCCGGGGACTAGCAGGCATCTTCAGTGTGTGAGCGTTGATGATCTTCTATTATTAGGCGACAATGGCGCCTGCCACGTCAGGTTGCAGGTCAATGTGGGGAAGGGGTAAGGAAGTGATGATTGCAATCGTTTGTATCCACATCTGGCCGAATATACCTCTGCGCCAGCACAAATTCATGCGGATGTTGGAGTGTTGGTGGGAATTGATTGGCAGAAGGTTCACACATTGGTGTGTGGATACCAGAGGAAGGTGATAGAATTGTGTGCTTTTATTATTTTGAAGATGTGCGGCACAGTTCGCTTGATTGCATAACTTGTAGGCGTTTTCTAATAGGATTGTGACACTGTGCTGTGAAAGTTTGGAAGGAAGGGAAACGGCTTTTTCAACCCGTTTCTGTTCTAGCGACGGCTATGAACATGTTTATATACATGAGTTGTATATGTAGAGAGCAGAGAGAAAGTATATAGAAAGATACAAAGTAGGAGGAAAGGGACGGGCCAGGGATTGAACCCAGGACCTTCTGCATATAAATCAGAAGCGGTAGCCACTAGACCACCAAGCCCGTCTTGAAGAGAACTGTCAGACAAAAGAAGCACAAAACAAGCAACAAAAAAGGCGCGACGATTACTCTTTATCCCTACTGGTAACAGATAATGACATGATCTCGTAAATTTTTGTTGCAGACAAAACGGAAGCTGAATTTGTTGTGTACTTTTCAACTCGTGAATAATCAATTATTACAAACCCAAAGTCGAAACTGTTTGATGATAGATCTTCGGCAGAGTTGCAGTGTTTACCTACTCGAAGTTACCGTTAGAAAATCACAATGCAAGGCTGAGAAATCTCTAAACTCGTGGTGTACAATGTTTATCCTATTATTTTCAAGTTGGGACAATTTTTTGTCGCATTGGGTGGATTCTCGCAACAAATACAGGTTGCGACATTGTCATTATTGTTGCGCGATGGATGAATTTGGATTCACTGCTCTAGGCATAAAGTATCTTCGTGCCGATTAGAGAAAAACAATCACTGCCGTGAATCGCATATCAGTCCCATCTTTGCTGGATTTCCTATGCAAATGGGACTGATATGCGATTCACGGCAGATCAAGCGTTCCTACTGCTTCTTTGACACTGTAGGTAAGCTAACTCCCACTATTCTTCGGTATGTAATCGGCTTCTTAGGGAAGATTCAAAAATTACGTCCATCGTTTTTCGGGATTTCTAGACCCCCCCCTCCCCCCTCTGTCACGCAATTTCCCTATACCCAATACACGTACTGTCACACTTTCCTAGACCCCCCCCCCCTCCCCCAAATGTTGGACGTAATTTTTGAACGTTCCCTTAACCCATATCCGCCCAGCGTCTTATAAATAGGACAGTCCTTTTGATGTGAATATCTCCTGAATCAAGCAAAATTTCAGAATACTTTTTTCAGAGAAGATGTTCTCCACACCCATACCTTGCTTATAGTGGACAATATAGTTTGTGACTGGTTCACTAGGTGGTGTAAACGATGCTGCAAAGAATACATATTGTTATTGTCACGATCTATGAGCTTCATTTCCAATGCGGAAATAAAATTATTTCCCTGGAATCTTGACAATGGTTAAAAATTTATAGTTCGTTTCTTCGGCAGAGTTGTTAATCAATACATACAAAAGTAGATGTAATGTATGATTGTATGTTTGTATACTTGTATATTTATATTTTTACATGTTTGTCTATTTGTATGTTTATGTGTATGTACGTATGTATATGTATATATGTATGCCGGAACATAGGCATAACTCTGGAATGCGTCAAGACATTTCAATCAAATTTGGCATACACATTCCTCAGGATGTGGAGGTGTTAGTAGGGGTATTGGAATTGAAGATGGCGGCTTAGGTTCCAAGATGGCGGTCAAAACTCCAGAATATAGGCTTTTTAACGGCAATGCTGCTTCGGATACTATGCAATATGGTTTTCTATCGATCGGGCTTCATAAGTAGAATTCAAAAATGAATGTCCGACGCCATTTTGAAATCCAAGATGGCGGACCATATCCAATATGGCGGCCACGGAATGGTAGTTTGAGCTATGATACCACGCAATATTGGTATCTATCGATCGGGCTTGATGCGTAGAAGTCGAAAATCGATTTGACGCCATTTTGAAATCCAAGACGGCGGACCATATCCAAGATTGCGGCCACAGTATGTTAGTTTGAGCTATGATACCATGCTATATGAGTATCTATTAATCGGGCTTTTCGAGAAAAAGGGTAGAGGGTCATGGTAGGGTAGCGGGTAGGGTAAACGGTGGAGCACGCGGTTGGATAGATAGTTTGGGTGAAGGATAGAGTAGAGGGAGTGGGGTAGAAGGTTAGGGTAGAGGATAGGGCAGGCAGTAGGAAAGAGGATAGGATAGAGAGTAGGGTTGAGGGTAGGAAAATGGTTTGGGTAGAGGGTACAATTAAGCAAAATATAAACTAGAGGGTACGGTGAAGGATAGGGCAGTGGTTATGGTAGAGGATAGGGTAGAGGGTAGGGCAGATGGTAGGGTTGAAGGTTATGATAGAGCGTAGGATATAGGGTTGGAATAGAGGGCAAGGAAGACAGTAAGATAGAGGCTAGAGAGTAGAGTGAAAAGTTGAGATGAGATTAGATGGACGTAAAAACTTGAAGTACGTTTAATTGGCCAATTGAGAGATAAATTTGTGAAAAAATTACCACTTGTTTTGGTGGGATTCGAACCCACGACTCCGTTATCGCTAGTCCGACGCTTTAACCAACTAAGCTACAGAACAAGTTACAACTATGCAGAATAGAAAGTCAAACTGGATTCGAAGCACCACCCTAAACCGGGTCAGTCTTTCACAACTTTATCTCTCTTTCGGCTCTCAGATGAGCTGAGGTTTTTTTCGAGATACGTTCAGGAATTCTACCAAGAAAAATGCAGTAACATAAAAACAGTTGTTAACTGCAACTCCTCCTCTCCTCCTCTTCTTGGCGTAACGTCCTCACTGGGACAAAGCCTGCTTCTCAGCTTAGTGTTCTATGAGCACTTCCACAGTTATTAACTGAGTGCTTCCTCTGCCAATGACCATTTTGCATGCGTATATCGTGTGGCAGGCACGAAGATACTCTATGCCCAAGGAAGTCAAGGAAATTTCCTTTACGAAAAGATCCTGGACCGACCGGGAATCGAACCCGTCACCCTCAGCATGGTCATGCTGAAAACCCGTGCGTTTACCGCCTCGGCTATATGGGCCCCCCAAGTAACACAGAAAACATCTTTGAAAATAAAAAAATAAAAAAATGTTTTATAAACGTACTATTAGAGGATTGAAAAACATCAAGTGTTATTTTTAAGCTTAATTTCTGTTAGGTGCTGATTTCTGGCAAAATAATATCTTTGGCTCTAAAGCTTGAAAAAATATCTAGAGTATGCAGATATACAACACGGGTGACGGGTTCGATTCCCGGTCGGTCCAGGATCTTTTCGTAAAGGAAATTTCCTTGACTTCCTTGGGCATAGAGTATCTTCGTGCCTGCCACACGATATACACATGCAAAATGGTCATTGGCAGAGGAAGCTCTCAGTTAAAAACTGTGGAAGTGCTCATAGAACACTAAGCTGAGAAGCAGGCTTTGTCCCAGGAGGACGTTACGCCAAGAAGAGGAGAGGAGGAGATATACAACACCAATTACCATCTAATATTGACAGTAACCAAAGTTTACGTTATAATTCGCAGTTTATTGATTAACCATGCTGCTGACATACTGCAGTTACTCGGTTATCTGTTTCACTCCAAAGGCTACCCCATACTTCAAATGTGGCGGGGATAAATCTACCTACAGAAAATATTAAATCCTCAGAGAAAAATTAACCAATTAACAAAATTTACTAATTCAGCATGATATAAAAACTGATCCCAAGCCGAACCGGGTACCAGTCAAGCTTCAATGGTTCCAACAGCTCGATAAACAACTGAAAAGCTTTAGCTAGCATCTACCTCGCCCCCAAGTTGTTCTAAAAGCAGCGGCCGTGATTACCATCCCTGTCCAAACAGGGTTAACATACACAAATCAGGGAAGCATCCGGCCAGAGCGCTAGGCGTTTTAGTTCATAAGTAGGTAATGCAAACAGCAGCCACAACCGAATCGCAAAAAATCCGCCAACAATGTTCACCATGTTTCCGTCCCGATCTGATATGGTGTTTCTTCGGGCTGCCAGCCAGTTCTCCAAGCTCACAGGCTGTTCCAAACAGGGGCTAATCGGCTGCGTAATCATGAATTGTACACTGTACACATTTCACATTTCGCTGAAATTTTACTGAATTCAGAACAATTATGAGCATCCAGCAATGGCTCGTCATTTGTATTATTTTTATTTTGACAGAATGACTGATCAACCAAGTAGCTGTAATACAGTTATTTTGGAGTTTTAATGATTATCACAAAACAAACAAATAAGTGAGAATGTTGAAAATATGTTATTTAAACGTATTATAAATGTAATAACAAGATTATGTTGTAGAGTGGCTCAACAGATGCTATTTTGAAGAAATTTGAACTTGTTCTGAATCAAAATAAAAGATTTGTGTGTTCTGCTACCTTCATTTTAATAGAAAAATGATTCTAATTACAGTACGTGAAAAAAATGAATTCAATATTGCGCATTGCGCGGTTATAAGTGCGACGATGAAGTGCGGAATCTCAAATAAAAGTGCGATTTTGCGTCAGACCGTTCCGGTGTCTTCACCGCACTTATTCATTAGCTCGTGATGAATAAGTGCGGTGAAGACACCGGAACGATTTGATGCAATATCGCACTTTTATTTGAGATTCCGCACTTTGTCGCAGTCCAGTTAGCAATGCAATAAACTATAACATAAATATGAAACGAAATGACACATTTGTTTTCCTTAATGTGTTTATTCATCTTTAAAAAAACGCTTTCTAAGTTTAATAAATCTTGGCTATGACCCATTAGAAGTCTATTCCGGGTCAAGGGTTCAGTTTTATTTATGATTAAAATTTCCAAAAGCATTCACAATATGTATTTTGAACAGCACTGTAAACTAAATGAACAATCTGCCATATTGCTTTTTTCGTCTGGATTATAAAAAAAAACAACAAAACAGAATCGTATGACTGATTAATGTTACGTTTTTTAATTCAATACAATGGCGCATGAATTATGAGTGATTACACTGCTCGACAAAATTTCACAAAATTTGGTGTTATGGGATAAGAACAAAAATAACAGGGGTTTGGGACCCTAGAAGTGTCATAGTGAAAGAATTTTCGAAAAATATTGGACCAGACCTTCACAGTTTAAAACCGAAGTTTGTATGGAGAACTTGGAGAACTTGGGGTGTTCGCATTGTATCGTGCCGTGCATATTTTTAGGCGTTTTCGGTATTTGGGTTAGATTCGTTATTGTCTAACGCCTAAATATATGCACAGCGCGTTTTAATGCACATATCAATTGAACACCCCAAGTTCTCCATACAAACTTCGGTTTTGAACTTTGAAGGCCCGGTCCAATATTTTTCAAAAATTCTTTCACTATGACACTTCTAGGGTCCCAAACCCCTGTTATTTTTCTTTTTTCATCCCATTAAATTTAGTATTGAACGGTGTTATAATTATATGTTTCACCATAAATCTTGAAGCGCTAGTAAAGTAGTGATACTACTACTGAGTCTATCCAACTTGTTTAATTTTTGATGATGATGATGATGATGATGATTGAAGTGTACCCACCATCAGCGCAAGGATTACCTATGTCTGCAGAATCACTCCGGGAGGGAATGATCTACCTGATGGTTTGTTGTAGCAGGGTGAGTTAAAATTCCTGAATTCCTTCGGTAGTCAACATAAAGTTGCTATCTCATGACAAAAGACTGGCTACTCCACGAACTTATGTAACCGACTATGTATGAAACATGAATTTTAAACTATTATAATACTAGTTGTGTTACTTGGGCCTGCAACTAGTGTTGTTCAATATTTTGGAACTATTTTTTGCATGAAGGCTTTTAATGATAGTTCTCGACAATTCTTCCGGCTAAAATAAATTTGACAATATATCAAGTTTGAATATTTCATTTATTATATGTGATTTTTTATATTCCACTGCCTCAAATTTTTCGATCGTTTTGTGCAACTTTCATATTCTTCACTTTTCTTCTTCTTCTTCTTTATGGCTCTAAGTCTCCACTGGGACTTGGCCTGCCTCGCTTCGCTTCTACTTAGTGTTCTTTGAGCACTTCAACAGTTATTAACCCTAAAAGGGATACCTTCATGGCCTCAGTTTCGTCACCTCGCTGAATGTGTTCCATCAAAGACGAGCTTTGAAAGGCGCCTGGGGTCCAATGGACCCCAGGTATCCCTTTTAGGGTAAATCGAAGAGCTTTCTTTGTCTGCCATCGCGTGAATTTGTTTATTGTGAGGCAAGTACAATAATACACCCTGGGAGTCGAGAAAATGTTCCCGACCGGAACGGGAATCTAACCCGCCGTCTCCGGATTGGCGATCCTTAGCCTTAAGCACTAGACTAACTGGAGACCCCAGCCCAACTTTCAGATTATAAGCTCTGGTTTACAGAGCCCGATTTCCTACCTAACGAAGCGACAGTATAGTTGATATTATTTACATCGTTACATGACTTAGTTTGCCTGTGGTGAATATCACTCTCAAATTGAAATTACAGTCAATCGCTAGTGTATTCATAATTTTTGAATTGATTATTTTGCTGGGGATAGTTCAACGGAAACGAAAGTTTAAGTCTTTCAGCAAGTGATGTAAAGTAACCTACAGCTACAGCCAAAAAACTCCCATGAAATTGGCATAATTTGAGAAGTACGCCTTGCCTGAAATTCCGCATTATCTTCCTTTATGCCCATCCTTCCGCTACGTTGGTCGTATTGGATGCTCCACATCTGTATACATGGTAAAGCCGTAATTATAACGCCCTGCCATCACTGATTTTAGGCCTACCGTGTGTTCTAGGCCGTCTTACTGGGTCTAATATAAGCTGATTATTTGCCGAGAATTGTCTTAATTTGTTAAAAGGCAGCCAAGCAATTGCGGTTTGTAGTAGCATCTAAAAGGACATGGTAACGAACATCCAACTACCAAGTGTCTCCATCGTCTTCATATTGTGCTTCGTTTGATGAAAACGCACAGTGATTACTACCAAGTGATAATGCTTAAGACTTATGGGTCACACACGTGGTGCTAATTAGCGTCCCAAATCGAGGAGTTGCTATATACAAAGACTTTTACCATTTTAACTTACGTTTTCAACAGTCTGCATTGTTTATGAATGGGCGCAAGAACATTATTGGAATGAGAAACGAACAACATTCCCCTGCGCTGTTGTTGGGTTTTCCTTCCACAAGCTGTTGGTTTCCAATCAATAAAAAGTAATTAAAGATGTCAGCGGAAACGCAAACCGCAGCGCAGACACAACTCCTCCAGTGCTGTGTGGGTGGGGGTAATTAGGAGGTGCTTCTCACTAGACCGCAGGATACCGACGAGCGACGACGAGCACGAAAGTGAATTTCCGTTAAATTCAACCGAATCATTGAACTTAATGTTTCCTCTCCCCCCCGGTCCCGGTCATGTCATGTTGTAAGGTTGTGTCTAAGCCACCTGAATGAATCTCTTTCATGTTGGACATCATGTAGTTGAATAAAAGCTTCTACAAATAAACAAGGCAAGCAAAACGATAAAAGTGCAGATAAAAATACCGTGCTTCCTTTTTATTCACACTTGAAAAAACAAATTATGAGATGGGTTCCTGGACGCCAGCGGTTTCAATTGACTGCAAAAGTAAAACGTAGACAAGGGATGGAAGTCGCTAATAAGGGTTTGAACGAGTATTCCGCCGGCGGGTGCTTTGAAATTAGCAGACAGTGAAATAATTTTCTTATCGTGGATTTATTGTTTGCTTCGTTTCAAGATTGTGTCATACCATCAGAGTTTGAAGTCATTTTAAATAATAAATCAATTCTACTAGAAGGTCGATTTGGACACTAATGGCATGCTTTGATTTCTAATCTATATATATAAAAATGAGTTTGGAATTCCTTTGAGGCAACAAAACTCACAAACGGCTGAATCGATCAGAATTAATCTCGCATGGTTAGATTCGTATTCATGGTGGCTGTGTTTACATGTATGTGTTTATATTATATGTGTTTATAGTTAGGAAAATGAACAAGAAATGTAAGAAAATAGACAAAATGCTGATTTTTTATGACCTGGGAAGGAAATCAGCACGATCGAATTGAAACCAATCTAGAGTGCGGTGCTATTTTGAGCTCAACAGTTGTCAAACCACCACAAGACGGCAAGACAAAGTTTGCCGGGACAGCTAGTTGTTCATAAAATGCGCTGTCCTGGTCAACACTCATAATAACATCTATGGGACATAGCTTTTTCGCTCTTCTCCCTCTACAAAAAATATGATTCAGATACCTTAACCCTTATGTGGCCGACAGGGTACCCGGGTACCCAGCGCCCATTTAAAAAGCACGGTGTAGAAAAAAGCAAAAAGTTTGTCGGACATATAACGGTTAACAAAAGTTATTTGAGGAAACTAATTATGGTAAGTGCTCGTGCCTATCGAAGCCTTACGGTAATCCTTTATGGCATTGTGTTGATTAGTCACATAATCGAAACTTTCATAACGATAAGGACTAGTAGGGACCAATATAAGGATTCCGCGGTGTCAAAGAAGGTGGTTGCGCACTCCACTCTTGCAAGGCTTCTTCTCTTGGTATGGGACACAGGTATTTCTCCCTAATACTCAGGCTCTGAGGCTTAAGCTTGAGGTTCACCGCGCCGTAGAACGTTTTGTTTAAATCATAGGGTCATTGTAAAATTAAATTATTCAAATCTCAATGAATAACGAATGTTTCAGAAGACCGCAACTTGTTTCGACTAACGACACGGAAAATATTAATCAATATGCATCCATACTTGGATAAGCAGATAACCACAGCTCGGTACCGATCGACTTGACACGCAATCATAGTATACGTGTGCATCGTGTATCGTATGAGAATGCGCATGCGAGTGAGAATTTGATCAATATATCTATTTTCTCGATTGTCGGAATATACGTCAAAAATGTTAACGCGATGAAAGCGCAGTAGGCATTGCCGCGTGCAGACGTGTTCTGAGCTGTTCGCAACATTTCGTTCACGTTGTTAGTTTTTGTTTCTTTTTCGCGATTCCGCTAATGATTTGGCCGGTGCTACGCCATCCGGATGGTTCTTCCGCGGATGAGAGTGTTTGTTGTGCTAGAGGTAATTTGGATAAATAGTGACTTTTTGATTCTGAGAATAATTGTGAAGGGTGTTTTGTGCGTGATTAAATGCGGCAAACGGTGCCAAAGATTGCATCGAGTGTCGAAATTGGTCGTCAAGTCCGCGTTTTGTCATCCGGTAGTTTTTGGATTAGAAAGTGTTTGTGGTGTGCCTTTGATTAGCTCCGTGTTTTTTTTTCACGTATTTGTCTGATATGCCGCGTTAATAAAAAAATGCCGCGCTATCAGTGATTCGCGAGTGGTTACAGAATCAAACAGTGGAACCTCATATACCCATTATTTGGTGAGTGATGAATCGAAGTCTGTTTCATTGATGACGGATGGTGCGCGATGGAGGCGAGGCCTGGAGTAGGCCTTATTGCACCGTGAAGACGTTTCCATGGTGATGACAGCCCTGCTTTGGATGGATTTTGGTGAGATTGTTTTGATTACTACGATAAATTGATCTAAATACGAGCCAGCTTTGAAAATTATCTTTGAGGGAGGAAGTGTGTTTGCAACATCATTATCCATTTGATAACGGAAATGCACACATATGGGGCTTGTTGTAAGTGAAAGTGACTTCGGAATGGTCGTGAGTAACTAGGCATTCTGATGCGGGTCACTGGATCCCAACAGAGCTTCCAACTCCCGGGCGAAGCGGATTGCAGCAAGCTGTGCGCGCGAGCGGCTGCGTTTCAAGATCGGAGTCACATACATACAGGGTGTAAGATTCCTGAGTGCAAACTTTTTAACGGGTGTTAGAGGACCATAAATGGAGAAAAAAATTGTTCTACGCATATGGTCAAATCTTAACCGTTACGTAGTTATTGAGCTTCCTATGTTTTTTTACTCTTATTGCTTTAACTGGCTATAACTTGGAAATGATCAAACTTACCGAAGTTTTTTGACCCTTATTCGAAAGATTATTGAATTTTGAAATGGTATCTTTGATTCGATTGGTTTAGTTAAATAACTAAGTTATCTAGAGAAAATAGCTCAAAAGTAGTGTGTTTTTATTTATTTTTGTCAATTATCTTTGAAAAATTAGTAATAATTTCAAATTCTTTCTTAGGCAAAGTTGTGGCCCCTGTTCCACTCTACAATTCGTTCTTTGACATCAAACTTCTATCTCTTATCGTTTTGTTGCAATTTCGATTTTAACATCGCATTTCAGATCATAAATTTGCAATTGTCATGGAAAGCACTTTTTTGCGCATTGTGCCGCACATTTAAATCAAAATTGCAAGAAAACGATAAGAGCTAGAAGTTTAATGTCAAAGAACGAGTTGTAGAGTGTAATAGGGGCCAAAACTTTGCCAAAGAAATAATTTTAATTTATTACGCATGTTTCAAAGATAATTGACAAAAACCAAGAAAAATACACAATTTTTAGCTATTTTGCTCTAGAAAACTTTGTTATTTAACTAAACCAATCGATTCAAAGATACGATTTGTTTGAAAATTCAATAATCTTTCGAATAAGGGTAAAAAAAACTTCGATAAGTTTGACCATTTTCAAGTTATTGCCAGTTAAGGCAATAAGAGTCAAAAACATGGGAAGTTCAATAACTACGTAACGGTTGAGATTTGACCATATGCGTAGAACATTTTTTTCCACCATTTATGGTCCTCTATCACCCTTTAAAAAGTTTGCACTCAGGAACCTAACACCCTGTATGTGTTATGATTCAAGCTGCGTGAACCAATTCCGCTTCCGTCGGCATTTATTGTGACCCACACTTACTATGCTACGTAAAGGCTAGCTTCCAGTATTAGCTGTCATGATCAGATCATTATTATTTCTGCTGTAAATTTAAAAAAAAAAACAACATTTCTTATAATAAGCAATGTTGTGAAATGTGTTCGACGAGCTCAGAACCATTGATTTTGAGTGGACAATTGATTTTAAAAATGTTCCGTTATTTCAGCAAAAAAGGCTATCAGCGGCTCATAAAACCGGGTCCTCACTGTAGATCCAAATTGTCAGGTTATCGATAACCCGTTAGTAATTCGTTTGGTACTCGTTTAGTACCACGTGTTGCTTATATTGAAACATTCACACTTATCAATATACCATTTGAAATTTGAAGAGCCTTTCAACATAAACAGTGTAACGCGCGAGTGTAACTTTCTTCTACTTCTTATCATTTTTCATCTTCTTATTCTTCTCACTTTTCTCGCTCTTCTTATTCTCCTTATTTATCTTACTCTTCTTATTCTTCTTATGCTTATTCTTCTTATTTTTCTTATTCTTCCAATTCTTCTTATTCTTATTATCCTTATTATTCTTCTTATTCTTCTTGATCTTCCTATTTTCATTTTTTTAAGTTCTACGGTACCATCAGGAATAAAATCAAATGTCAAATGTATTAAACGCGATTGGTAAGGACGTTTCAGATTTCTCATTGCTATTCTTTTTCTCGTCGTAATGTCTTAACTGGGTCAAAGTCTGCTTCTCAGATAAATTTTCTATGAACACTTCTACAGTTATTCAGAAGATACAAATATGATTGCCACAATTGCCGCCTTAGTCCCCCATTCACATTTTCAAGAGCATCAATCTTATTCGTAAACAAATGCGATCGATTTGGAAAAGCTGCAAGTGAACAAAACTAGGGAAAACAAGTGTGGCTTGGTTCGATGCTTCGTTCGTCAGATTTGTGCCTTAAAGTTTTTTTTTTTATCAGTATTAACGAGATTTTTAGCCCTAGGCTAGTTTATCTCCGGACCCACGCTTTACTCCCCTTCCGAAGGAATAACTTAAAGTTTGTATGTAAAATTGCTATGAGATTTCTTGATGTTTCACCTTAACTGAGAGATTCCTCTTTCAAGTCAATGATCATTTTCTATATGTAAATCGTCCGCCTTCGTATTGTCTTGCTGAATATCCGTGCGTTTACCGCTTCGTTCATATGGACCAAAGAATTCATACAATTATTATACAAACAAATGGATCAGTTGCCTGTCGCTGCAACAATCATCAGTTGTGCGCGAAAATGTAGGCCAATTGATACTGAACATGCTTATCACCATATGTACACACCTAGAATTACTACCTTCCAGTGCTAATGCATAGGATGTAAAAAAAACTGTCAGCATATCATGATTCAGTGAAATTGATGCCAGGGGTCAACGAACTAAAACTGAATTATTAATAGAATCACAATTTTATGCGAGGCCAATAACCTCGACTGCAATGGACATGTATCCCCATGTTCATTTGTATGAAAAAAAAATCAGTCCCATCCCAGTCCTAAATCTGGAAAACAGATCTGACGAGTTGTCAGTTGCATCACAATTGAAAGCTTTTGAGAAATAATGAACTGCATTTAGCTGCCACACGAATATGTACATCAGAACATGTTCCTACTCTGTTCCAATCGAACGCAGAATTCAATTATCCATCCACTTTGCCTACTAGGTATACTGGAAGCAGATTTGTCCCCCGTGCATACATTGGAAAATGGAACATCGAATCCAGTTGCTGCACGCAAAAGAGTGAACCTCGTGGGCAGTCAGTGGAAACCGCGACATGGAACGCAGCAGGTTGTTCGTCCGGCTGCGGTGCCACACGATTCTAAATTTGGTTTGCAGTTTTTTTTTTTGGGATTTGCACGAAATCTCCAATTCAGCAAATGGAATTTCGAAACAGCCTGGTGGGTGCTGGCTGGTATGCCAATCTGTTAATTGTTCGAAGAAAAAAGTTGGGTTTTTGAAGTTTTTGCAACGAACTTCCAACTTCAGCTTCCAACTACAATGATCTGTGAGTTCAGTGTTAGCTTGCGTCTAGACGCAGCTTTAAAATGTTGCCACAATTTACTGTAACGATTGGATTAGCTCAGTTTTGATACCGGACCAAACTACTTCTATTCAGTTAATTAAAATCAATTAACATTGAAAACATTACTATTGGCGCCTTTCTCGTGTCTACGAAATCCAATTTCAACAATACTCAAGTGAGTGACATGTTGATAACTATCACACTTTCATACGTTTAACAAAATTCCTTTTTATGACACCAATAAATATACCCAAGTAACCAATAAGCAGTTAAAATTGCATTTATTTAGCACTATATGCGCCTTTACTGCAGGTCATTAAATGCTTATATGTCGTATATGCGCCATAAGTGCTAATTAAATACATGTTTTGGCCCAATATACGGCTGATCAAATGCTTATCTTTCCTATCCCCAAAAAGTCGAACATAAACAAAAATATTTTCCCCTGCGCATTTCAATCGCTTCATATTCTTCCCTTTCTATTTTTACTCACACTTTCCTGTGCGACTTTGGGGCTGTTGTTTATATTTGCAGTTGTTTTTTGCTGTTCCCGCTGAAATTGGGATTCGATCTCACAATCCTCTGGCAGATGATGATGCTGAGCCGCGCTACAGGATGAGTTATAAATGATCAGATAATGTGCGTTGATTTTTTGATCTATTAAAGGCTTGAGTACCACATCGGCAGTTATTTTGCTGTGCCCGGACAACGGCTCGGACAAGTGCTGATAATTAAACCATCCACATAATACACGATGGCATAATTGGTTTCCTATTCCATGCGATTTATTTGGAAAACATTTGTTCTCTCATTGATTTACTTCGTTGCTACCAGTAAATGATAGGACATCTGAATGGTAACGGATCCTATAGTCGAGGCACATGAATTGAAAAGTTGAAATGTGTAACAGTTTTAGCATTGCTCATCTCTCTTAGCAGTTTTATGGCAATAAAGTAGCAGATAGGATGCTTGTTAACCAAAAAATATCGTGCATTTGAAATGCTACACAACAGCTGTCAGATTTTCAGCAGCATTTTAATTGCTAATTCAGAGCAATTCAGCAGTCGAACTGCTATGATACAGCAGCAAGCAGATATAACGCAGTTTTATAGCTGAAATACAGCTTATTTAAATGCTTATTGGTTACCTGGGTATCGTTCATCTGTCTTTTGATGTTTGAACTCTTAAAAAAATTGCAACTTTAAATTTTGAGCCACCATTTTTGTTTTCAGTTCGCCATCTTCAAAATTCTGGTCGCCATTTATGGACACCAGACTTCTTCCCCATACCAGGTAGACCCATATTGAATGGTTTTAGAGCCTATTACTGCAATAAACAGCCACCATCTTGGATATTGGACCACCATCTTCAATATTCTGGGTCTTATTTTTGGACTCCAGAATTCCTCCCTAAACCAAATATACCCATATTGAATTAGCCTAAAACACCATTGAAAAGCCGCCATCTTGAATTTTGGGACACTATTTTAGATTTTAGATCGCCATCTTGGATATCCTGGCCACTATTTTTGGACTCCGGACATATTCACCATACTATATATTCCCCTTATTTCGTTGTTTTAGAGCCTAAAACTAAAACAACCACCATATTCAGAACCACCCTATTAGATTTTAGACCGCCATCTTGAATAATGCGGTCACCATTTTTGGACTCCGGACATCTTCCACATATCAAATATACCCATATTCTATGATTTTAGATTTAGTTAGAGCCTAAAACTCGATCAAACAGCCGCCATATTGATTTTCTAGTCACCATTTTTGAACTACGGTCATCTTTCCCATACCCATATTCAATGATTTTGGGGCCTAAAACTTCATTAAACAGCCGTCATCTTGAATTTAAAGTACCCGTTTTAGAGACTGCTATCTTGTATATTTTGGTCGTCATTTTTTACTCCAGATATCTTCCCCATTCGAAATATACCCATATTGCATAGTTTTAAAGCCTAAGACTTCATTAAATAGTTTCCATCTTAAATTTGGAGTAGCCATCTCTGATTTTAGACCGCCATCTTAGGTATTCTGGTCGCCATTTTTGAACTACCCCATACTAAATATACCCATACCTATGGTTTTAGGGAATGAAACTCCATTAAACAGCCGCCATCTTGAATTTTGAGCCACCATCCTGTATTTTGAGGCACCATCTTGGATATTCTGGTCGCAATTTTTGGACTCCGGACATCTTCCCCATACCAAACATACCCATATTGCATGGTTTTAGAGCCCAAAACTCAATTAAACAACACACTTGTCATTGAAAACTTCGAAGACATGCTCAGTCTGAACACCTAGTCAAAATTCATGAGAATCTATCTGTTCTACATGTCATCTGACATAAGCTCTCTCTCTCTCTTCTTGGCGTAACGTCCTCATTGGGACAATGCCTGCTTCTCTGCTTAGTGTTCTATGAGCACTTCCACAGTTATTAACTGAGAGCTTCCTCTGCCAATGACCATTTTGCATGCGTATATCGTGTGACAGGCACGAAGATACTCTATGCCCAAGGAAATCTAGGAAATTTCCTTTACGAAAAGATCCTGGACCAACCGGGAATCGAACCCGTCACTCTCAGCATGATCATGCTGAATACCCGTGCGTTTACCGCCTCGGCTATATAAGCCTACCAAGCTATAATCCTCCTCGTGCACACTTTACTAATGACAGTTCCTCTATTAAATACGATCTGTCCATGAAACAAGTTATTCATGGAATACCAGATCAACTTCGATGTATATCTATTCCTCGCATTTTTAACGAAAAGTACCAAATTGTCAATTCCTGTAAGAGATTCTTCACTGATGGGTCTCGAATAAATGGATCCACGGTTTTACTGGTGTCTTCAATGAAAATTTCACCGCCTTCCGCAAACTTCAGGAACCTTGTTCGGTTTATGTTGCTGAGCTGGCAGCAACCAACTTCGCTTTGGGGATGATTTCCAACATGCCCGTAGACCATTTCTTCATCTTCTCGGATAGCCTTAGTTCGATTGAGGCACTCCGGTCGATGAAACCTGTTAAACATCCATCTTACTTTCTTACAAAAATAAGGGAGCAGATGGGTGCACTGGTCGAAAGATGTATGGGTCCCCTCACATTGCTCAAATTATGGAAATGTGAAGGCGGACTCTCTCGCAAAGGTGGGCGCACAGGAAGGTGAGGTCTATGATAGAAGAATTTCTCATGATGAATTTTTCCATTTTGTTTGCCAAAATTCTCTTCAAAGTTGGCAAAATGATTGGCAAGATGGCCAGCTGGGACGGTGGTTACATTCCATTATTCCTACTGTTTTGTCCTCTTTGTGTTACCAAGCTGCTCCTGGCCATCCGGGAGACCAAGTCCCACAACAAGTTGGTACCAACACCACAAGGCACCGAATACGCTAGCAAGATGCGATTCTCCCCCCGATTGAGCTGCAGTGAAACCTTTGGTCCAATCCTTACCCTGTCCATCCCTCAAAATGTGACCTTCTAACCTCGAGCTGTCACGAGTACTCTGGCTTCCACCCATTACTAATAGATATCATTAAAAAGTTATTACTCTGTATAATGTATACTAGTCAGGTTTTTTTTACGCGGGAGATACGTACCGCGTAAAAAACTCAGTTCAAAATTAAAAAAAAACTGCGTAAAAAAAGTCTCACTATTTCTCGACGAATCATGCAAAAATAAGACGATGATTTTTTTTTTGTGTGGAGTTTTCATTTACGCGGCCGCGTAAATGAAAACCGCGTAAAAAAGACCTGATTGTATTAAGTACAAGTCACTCGGCTCTGTAAAGCGTTATGCGCGATTGGGCCCCAAATAAATAAACTAGATATCAACTTTCTAAGTGATCAGAGTCCTGAGATATATAGACTATAAGATTTGATTGCTCACGAGCGCCGCTTAGTGTTGGATTTTTGAAACAAACGGTCCATCATTTGTTAGTTCTTGACAAGTCAATTAATATTGCCGAAGAGACCAACTCTCTAAGTAATTAGGATCATGAGATATTTGGTATAAACATTTCATCAGTATTACGTCTGTTTGTCTGTGACATGACAGATATCACAGACAGCAAGACGTAGTACTTGCGAAATTACAGTTTTTTGATTACTTTACGGAAAAAAAATCATTCATTTGCCTAATTTTGCAAATGTGTGACTATCGCTTCCTAGTGGCGAAATTTCGAAACAAGTGGACCATTAATTGTAAGTCCTTGACCTATCAATCAACATTGTCGAAGACACCAACTTTGTAAGTAACCAGAGTTCTGAGATATATGAAATTTTATATTTGCTTGACCTCTAGCGCCGCCTAGTGGTAAATACAAAATCATGCTAAATTTTATAAATTGCCTAAAATATTTTTAGTAAGTGGTAACCTTTTATAATGTCCACCAAAACTATTCAAATTTTGATTACTTGTTGCTCAACTCAACTAGTTAGATATAATTGGTACAAATTTGGGCTTGATTGATTAACTCTACACGAAATTAGAGCCCTTCCAGTAGAATACCTATTATTTGACTTCCGTTTATCAAATTACTGTACATTAGGATTAAGCGAACCGAATTAAATTAAATTTTGAAAGTTTATGACTAAAATATGTTGGACTCGACTAAAATATGTCCAAAGGGAAAAAAAGTTGCAATTTATTGAAAACTTTTCAAAAAGTTCTAATCATTTGAATGTTTTTTTTTGTGAAAATTTGCTACAACTTTGTAGCATTTGAAATTGTATAGAGAATAATTTATCAGCAGATTTTTGGATAAGCCACACTACAGTGACCGTATTCATTTCGCAATAATGCAAAAAAAAATACGGAACTTGGCAGAAACATTTTTGTCTTCGTAAATACGACTCTAGACCCATTGTGCACTGAAAAGCCCGCATCCGGCAGTGTGCTGTATGCAAGTGGAAAATTCCTAGTAGACAATAGGACGCGAAGCTCATGGCCCGTTTACATATTTGCTAATTCTACGCGACAGTTCATTTTCGAGCAGTATTGGCGTCAATTTAGCGCAATGTAAACACTTTTTAGCAGACAATAAAATTAGCATGACAAAATCAGAAGCTTCTGAATTCGGTGCTAAAACTAGTGGACAATAATGAGGATATTAGATTGTCCGACACAATTAGCATCATGTAAACGGTCTGCTAGACGAATTGTCAGCTAATTATGCCATCACGCCAATTTTATTGGCAGATAGGGAAGTGTTTACATTACGATAGTTTGGTATCAACACAGTCACACAATTTATTGTCCCAGATTTAGCAGCTGAATTTTTAGCGGCAATGTAAACGATACTAGCGTGGAATAAATTGTCCGACAGAATATTGTCACGTATTATTATCACATATGTAAACGGGCCATCAGTAGTTAGTTAGTTAGTCGCGAGGCCAAGCGCGAAACGAAAGTGTAGTAAACGAATCCGCCGATGCCCGCCAAAGCACAAAACGCGCACACTATCTGCGCACCAACTCGCTGTCGCAAAACTATTCATCAAGCTGAAGAAGCCCACTCGCAGCTTGAGGTGCAAAGCGTTTACTCCTCTCTTTTTGTCATATTTCCATTTTCGCATGCCGTCTCATTCATACGCAGTTAAGACGATAGTATTACTTAAAGGGCTTTTCAACTACCACTGCTAGAATGTACACGCTCACGACATTCTACTTATTGCATCCAAATCTCATATACCACATCCTTCCCCTTGTCTACTCCCTGGGCTGCTCTAGTTTTCTAGTTCTTATATCTTAATCTTCATCAAAATTGAATATATCATAACGAATATTACAATCATCATGTATTCTCTTCATGATTGAAGCTTCATTCTTATATGAACAAAATATCCGATAAAGGTTCTTTATCACATATTTACTTTAAGTTTCAAATTTTAAATCATTGTTTTTCGCATTGCATCAAAATTCAATACCATTACAATCCAAATCTAGTACGTTGCCTAATCTAAATCTGATTCCTTGCCTAACTCCATCTCACTTATTCTTCAATCCGATCTGAACTCATCCAAATCTTATCTCTATCCAATTCGAACAAAATCGAAGCCCAATCAAAACAAATCAAATCTAAACCACGCAATACCACGTGCCATTGTACAATTCACATGGCAATTCACAAGTGTAACCTAAATCTGAAACGTAATTAAAATCCTATCGAAATCTTACGAATAAGATTTCATCTAAAATCCAATTTCAATCCAACCTAGATTTGGTACAAATCTAAGTTGAACACACTCCGCGTCCAATTCAGTCCATATTAAAATAAATAACTTTCTAAATATGAGTTCAAAACTGATTCAGGAATCCATTTTTTTGATATTTCCATACACGCAAACTATAAATATAAGAATGTTAATTTAAAATTTTCTCAACTATGCAAAATCAAGACAACATAACAAAGAATGTTAGCATTAAGTTTTCACCTGAGACTAGTTTCGATATAACTCGATCCGAAGTCAATCTTGTCTTGTACCAGGCCCAATGTTACCCCGACTTGCGGTATCTTTTTTTTTTTAACATGAACAAATAAACTGATGATGATCGTTATTTTGTTGAGTTACACATTTATGGATGTGGCTAGCATCCATTACGTTTTGCAAGGTGACATCACGAATGAACGCTCGGTTCATTCTCTTCGTCCCTTTCTTTTCCCTCTCATAAGAATTTTGAAATTTTCTCGTGGTTTGTCTTAATTCCTATTCGTTGCCATTCTTTTCTTTCTCAGGGATAAAATTGAGGTTAACTTTCTATGCAAAACTCAATTACTATGCTCAAATCAACACAAACAGAGCTCACATATAGATGAAACTCTGTTCTGTCCATCCCTAAATCTATTACATAAGAACTCCTATCGTTACCAAATTGAATTGAATTTTCTTAGACATCCTATTGAAAAAACTCCTGTTTGATCAAAGTCCAATCAAATCGATATCCAAAATTTTAAAAAATATTCAAGCAATTCAAATTTTGCTTATAATTAACCTTCCGTAACTTGCGCGGTTGGCCACCACCGTTAGCACCACGCTAATACTGAGTACAAAAAGCGAGATTTTTTTTTAACGTGTTGTACAAAATACAACAGCGCGATCACTTCAGGGTTATCCAAAACACACAATTCTGATCAGATTTAATATCGATCCAAAACATATCGCATTCCGATAAAATTCGATTCAAAGTCAAATCAAATTGAAAACTACTCCCGGTGTTATACACATCACATCAATATCTTAAAAACAATCATGAACGCCGTTTTGTTAAGTTGAACATTAATGGATGTTGCAAGCGTCCATTATCATGCTCAAATCAACACAAACAGAACTAACGTATACATTTTTGAAACTGTTTTGTTTGCGTTTGAATCTCACACTTCAGTAACCGTATCGTGACCTCTCGCACGATTTTATATCTTTATACACACCATGACCTCTCGCATGGGTAATTGTAATCTCCTTCACGGTTATTTTTCAATGTCGTGACCTCCCGCACGATAATTTTTTTGTACGCCAGGACCTCTCGCATGGCAAACCGTGACCTCTCGCACGGACAATATTTTGAAATCGTGACCTCTCGCACGGACAATATTTTGAAATCGTGACCTCTCGCACGATACTTTTAAGGAACATGCACGCCATTTTGTTGAGTTGAACATTAATGAATGTGGCAAGCGTCCATTACCATGCTCAAATCAACACACTACCGGCTACGCATGTAGTAAACGAATCCGCCGATGCCCGCCAAAGCACAAAACGCGCACACTATCTGCGCACCAACTCGCTGTCGCAAAACTATTCATCAAACTGAAGAAGCCCACTCGCAGCTTGAGGGGCAAAGCGTTTACTCCTCTCTTTTTGTCATATTTCCATTTTCGCATGCCGTCTCATTCATACGCAGTTAAGACGATAGTATTACTTAAAGGGCTTTTCAACTACCACTGCTAGAATGTACACGCTCAACACATTCTACTTATTGCATCCAAATCTCATATACCACAGAAAGTTATTTTTAGACGCAACCCGGTTCAACTTCTCGGGTTTTAATAGAGGTGTTTGTGTGTAGTGGTATGAAACCTGTGGAACCGTGTAGCGCATCTTAATACAACGAATGGATTATGATTTATCACATTTTCTGTACCTTTTTAATATATAAATTGGTAGAAAAGGCATATCTTAATTTTTGAGCATGAGCAATTAACAATTTTTGGTAGCTTTTCTTGTTTCGCGTGAAACAATTCGATAAAAAATTCCGGTTCGATTCGAGCTATAATCCGAAAATTTGGCTAATGGGAAGCACAGAGAACAGACATCCAAGTCCAGTTCCGAAACTGTGTAAGGAATTTAACGGCCATTTGAAATCGGCAACTCAAGTGGCAATAGCGTGGCGCTGCAGTCGGTTAATTTCCCATACTAATTTAATTCACCACTTGAAATGTTTCATTTCACCACTGACTGTGGCAATATGGTGTTTGGTGGCGTTAGTGTTGTCATCGTGTATTGGTTTGCAACCTTACTCAAGTAAAGATTCAAATCCTTACACAACTTTCCGAATGAAATTTGTTCTAGCCTGGATGTCTGTTCTCTGTGTGGGAAGTGTCTTAAAAGTGAATGAACTTATTTTGCGCACAGACATACATACATACACACATACAGCCATCATCTCAAATCATCGAACTGAGTCGATTGGTATATGTGACTTGATCCTCCGAGCCTTTTTTCGAAAAATCGCTTTTTGAGTGAATATATCGCCACAGATAACAGACGTTTATGCTAACATATGCAATAGTCTTATTCGGATGACCCCCAATTGTAGAGGCGCTAGGTGAGATAAGGTGAAAATCGTTTGTTTACATCAAAAATTCAATTTTTCGTCTTCAAAATTAACTCATATTTTGCCTTCGTGGTTGCTATTTTCCATTGGAAATGGCTTCTATTATCATTAATCTCGATGTCCCCGCCGACAGACACTGGATTAGCCAGCTAACAAAAAAATCCGGAAGATAGCCCGCCGGAGGCATAGCAAGAGCTCCTCAAATTAATCACATACATTGTTCGTAAGTACCTACCTACCGGATCTAAGCGCATCTGAAAGAGATTTAAATTTTCTTTTCAAAAAGTGCTCGTTTGTTTCGCTACGATGCGGAATTCGATATGAAATATGGTAACGTGCCTCTTGAGCCGACCTACTGATGGTAAGGTGCATGAGTATGAGTAAGGTATATGGTTTTTATAGTTTTTACAAATGTTTTGAGTTAAATTTTGTTCTACTGTTATCTGTGATATAGCCTTTCCAGTACACTTAATGTACGAGAAAGGCAAAATGTTTCGAACAAAAATAAAACTTAGCTCTACAGCTTCTAAGTATACACGATTATAGGCATAGTAGAAGGGAAAAACTATCAAGGGCAATGAAGCAGTCACGAACAGTAATAAACTTTCAAACGAAAGTCCAAACAAAAAAGAACACCCTACGTGTGCACGTTCCGACGGCTCAGTTATTTTATTCTCGTTAGTTCATCGATCACCGCACTGCACTGGATGTGACAAAAAGCTTCAATGGGTTGGGCAAGAGACCACGAGACCACCACCAGCCAGCGGGAAGTTCAAGAGATTCCTAACAAGTGATAAGCCATGGTGCTGTTTGTCTCAAGGTTGCTATTTGCCATTGAGTGGTCTCCGGTCCGGATTGTGACCCGTTATGAACTTACGAGGCTTCGCTCCTGCTCGCTTCCACACGGGTCAATTCATTTCAAATCGTAAAACAAACAATGCTTTTCCATCCTCGTGCTCTCCTTTTCCCTCAGCTTTGATTGTGATGATGTGCTGGACTGGAGGAGACGCATGGTTTTCGGAATGGAAAGCGCACCCCACAGCAGGATTTTACAGTCCAACGTTTAAATACTTTTGCACCCCATTATGAACAGCGATTGTGGCGCATCAAAGTGGTTTGCAAGGGGACGTGAAAACAACGACGTAGATAGTAGGTAGGTCAATGTCCATTTGCGGGGATGATGATGATCTGTTAACGGTGCAACGTTTGGACGGTGAACTGCTGGTTTGGTGGATGAGCGTTCGGTGATAGCTGGCAGTGAAAAATGGTCCGAACCAGACCCAAACCCAAGTATATTTATTTTGATGTTTGAGAGATAAAAATAGCGTAAATCAATTTAATTTATGATTGTCATACGATAAATTGCATTCATCTATTTAAATGAAGGACCAAGTTGAGCCAAGTGATTTAAGCAGTAAAAAATAAGTTTCACGTTACAATAAGTTAATGAGGGTCCATATAGCTACAACTGTAACGGCGTCAGTATTCAGCATGACCATGCTGAGAGGGATGGGTTCGATTTCCGGGCGATCCGGGAGCTTTTCGTACAGAAAATTTCCTTTACTTCCTTGGGTATAGCGTATCTTCGTACCTGCCACACGATATACACACTGAGAAAACTGATCTTAAGAAGGTTATAAGTTTGTCTTATGAAACTTCGACATAAGAAAAAAGTTATTAAATCATTTTATAAGACATCTTATGAAATGTTTTAGCGCAAAAAAAAACATCGCAACCTGGAATCGAACCAAGGACTTCTGCCGAGAGAGAGATCGGAGAGCGCGTACTTCAGTCACGCGCCCATCGACGCACACTGGAGTTACAGGGTCCATTTCCTGGCCAAAAAGTTTTAACACGTTTTTATGGTGTATTATGTAGGTACTAGCGATAAAATTTTGAATTTTGATATTGATTATGCATTTTGGATTATAAATAGCCATATTAATCCACGTAAAGGCCAGAAATGATTTCTTATAACTTTGGTAAGAGCAACGTATGTTTTCACCCCCAAAAGTCACTTGAATCGTCATTTTTTTATTTTTTTGAGCACAGCGAACTGAAAAATAATTGGGGTAATTTTCCAATTGTTGCACAGCTAAAAACTCGCCTATTATTGCACACTCCATGTTATTCTTACGAGGTGTGCAATAATTGGCGAATTTTTAGCCGTGCAACAATTGGAAAATTACCCTATATTTCGATAAAATTCATTGTTTGGAAACACGGCCTACCTCGTTTCAGAGTAATTCTCCCGGAATTGTGAGTGAAATTCATTTTTTTTTCATCAGTGGAGATAACGTGTTTATGTCTTCAGCGAAGTTGTAAGGAATGTCATTATTAGAAAACTTATTGAACAATTGTTCTATCTGCTCAATTTTAAGAGATACGAGACATTATTTGTGAACGACCCCTTAAAATCAGTTCATGCATTGTACCGTTTCCGAGATATTTTTGTGATTCCCAATTCAATTTGAAGTAACTTCAATGGTGCCCTGAAAAACACATCAAAACTCAAAAATTCATCATGGAATGAACTTACACATAAACTTACACCTAAAATAAATTTGAACTTACACATAAAAATAAATTTGTGGAGTACTTAGTGAAAAACTCAATAAGTTTAGCTATAAAAAACATTATGTATATGAACATCAGGGTGTCCCAAAATAGAAAAAAGTGTCAAAAAGTTAACTTGCTCACCCTTAGAATGATAGATTAGGATCTTAGAAACAATAGTTCCATACATGAAAACTTAATCAAAAAATATTTAGAGGTTGCACGCATCGGTTTTATGAAAAATGGACGATTTTTGGTATTTTTACCAAAAAAAATGCTAATATGAGGTGAAAAATAAAATAAATCAAAGTCATCAATCTCAGTAAATCATAGTTCTGGGTCCCGAAAACAAAGTTTGGAGGGAGTTTAGGTCACCAAAGCTGATTTTATATATTTGGCAAAGGTTAAAATATCAAAAAATCGCGATTTTTTTCACCAAATTTTTCAAAAATGCTCAATTTATAAGGGTTTCGAAATTTTTCATTGAACATATATTCTTTACGGTGCATCAACATAAGATTACATGCTACGCATAGTGAGCTCTTTGTTTGAGTTGTTTTAATTTTTTTAAACAAATTTTGAACACAACAGTTCTAGATACATAAAATTGCTAGTGCATTGCATGCATTTAGGCGTTTATCGGTGTTTGGAGATTTTTGTTCCAATTTGCAAAATTGATTCCATTTGAGAGATACAAGACCAGATTTGTATTCTACTATGATATGTCTACAGAGAATAAGTGGCCATTCATTAAAAAAATAGTCGAAACGAAGTTGTTATACATATCAAAATTAAACATAAATTGTAACTCAAAACTAGTAGGTGAAAATTTCAAAATGATCTTTTTTTTCGTCTGGTACTTTCTGGTACCCATTCTCTTGCAATTCACAAAGGATATGTAGGGTCTTGTACCATTTGGGCAGGTGTACCTATTTTGGGCACTTGCCGCTATAACTAAGTCAATGTCAAACCGATTGATTTGAAATTTTGTATCGAGTTCAAACTCTGTACAAAAAATTCAATCGGTTTAACATTGACTTAGATATAGCGGCAAGTGCCCAAAATAGGTACACCTGCCCAAATGGTACAATATCCTATTATATTTTATTGTAATTTTATCCAGATCGCGGAATGCTGCAGAATCTGAAAACTTTTTGAATGCTGAAAATGGTTAAAAATTGACAAAAATCATGATTTTGAAAACGCTTCTGTAAGAGCGCAAAATAAATGAAATCAGGTGCAGTTTTTTGTTTAAATGATACACCTTAATCACGAGAACTGGCTAACATACTCTATTATTTTTTCAATCTGTCGATATTGTGATAATTGAAGTACCTCCGATGAGTTATGATACAAACGAAAAAAACAGAGAAGAAAATCATCAAATTCAGGCATTTTTTCTTGAAAAAATATGCATCCCAAAATGTTTTATTGATTGCCACATGATGAAGCAATACTTCGTTCATCTTCAAAAAATATTATGCTTTGGAAAATCAAAAAAAAATTGACTTATGGACAGGAATTTGGTCCATTTACGCCTATGTGCGACGCTTCTGAAGTTAGGGTAGCTGGTGCTCAATAAGAAGCTTGATTTTTTTTTTCTGGAATAACGTTTCATAGATGTCTTATGATTTTCTTAAGAGCCTTCTTATTCTTATATTACGAGAATTTTCATGTGACCGGTCTAATGAGTTTCTTAAAAAGTGTTTGCCTCAGTGCACACGAGAACGCTTGGGAGTATGCAGCTTTCTAGGAAATAAGTGACTTCTTTCGAAAGACCTATTTTCATGAGTGCGGCCATTTGGCCGAATGCCGTTTGGCCGAATATTGATCGAAATAATTGAGAGAATTTTTTTTCTCATTCTTGCTGCCTGTTGGTGGCAGTAGCTCCTCCTCTCTGGAGCCACCAATTGGCAGCACGATTGATGTGGTGTTGCTATTGCGGTAGGATTAGACCCAATACTTACTGATTCCAGCAGCACTCTTGTCCACAGTTATCGCAATGATGTCTTTTCACGGTACCGCTGCGAAGGGATACGGTATTACATTTTACGTTCTTTTAACGTTATTTTAGGTAATCGGTTTTTTTCCGTGGAGATAGCCAAGGAACTCAAGGAAATATCGATTACGAAACTTCCTGAACCGACCAGCAGTCGAACCCTCAACATTATCATACACATAATACACATGCGTTTATCGTTATGTGGGCTTATTTTTAACCCATTAACGGCTAGATTATACCACAATCACAGTATATGTCTGATTTCTTCTGGAGTATCTCAAAAACATGAAATAGAGTTAAGTATTGCAGTCATTCAAACGGAAATCTACGGTAAAATTTTCGTTTTAATGCACAGTGGGGTATATGTACATGAAACGTTGAAAAAATATTATTCCAATTTTTATGTAAATCTGTTTTAGAGGACAATGATGCAATAAAAAGTTGATATTCCCATGATAGAAAATTTATAGTTTCAAATGTTCCAGAAATGGATTATATTAGTAATTGCTAGAAAAAAACTACTAGTTGTTTATGAACGAATAGTTTTCAACATTTTTTAGGCATTTCGCAGAGCGAAGCGAGCACGTGGCTCACCCTTTGCCACCACACACCGATATCTTCTTCTTCTTAATGGCTCGACGTCCTCACTGGGACTTGGCCTGCCTCGCTTCAACTCAGTGTTCTTTGAGCACTTCCACAGTTATTAATTAAAGGGCTTTCTTTGCCTGCCATTGCATGAATTTGTATATTGTGAGGCAAGTACAATGATAAGGGAGGGGGAATCGAGAAAAATTTTCCGACCGGAACGGGAATCGAACCCACCATCTCCGGATGGGCGATCCATAGCCTTAACCACTAGGCTAACTGGAGACCCCATCTCTTGTACAGTGCAAAAAAATCATCCTTAGCACTTGTCATTCGGAAAATTCAAGTGCTTGCAAGTGTAAAGGTCCGCCTCATTAACGTTCTGTTCGTATTTCACGGCTCACGGTATTTACAGCTGTGGTTGTATGGGGCCGAGTCCTTTATGTACACTTGTGTCACAGACGGATCAAATTACGACACAATCGAATAATTGGCTTTCATGTCCAGAAGAAAAAAAAATATTCGCATGAAGTAGAGCTGATTGGGCTGTACGATATGATGCCTTATGCCTGATTCCCGAGATACAGCAGCTAAGATTTTTTTAAACTCACTAGCGCCACCTCGCGGATAAACCTACAACCAACTAGTTCACTATCCGTTAGCTCTTGATGTCCTGATAAACTTTGTCGGAGACGGAATTCTTGTATGTAGCCTGATTCTCGAGATACAGCACCTGAGAATTTTGGGACTCACTAGCGCCTCCTAGCGGATAAACCTAAAACCAAATTGTTCACTATCGGATAGCCCTTGATGTTCTGATCAACTTTGCTGAAGACGAAATTCTCTATGTAGTCTGATTCTTGAGATCTCTCTCTCTCTCTCTCTCTTCTTGGCGTAACGTCTTCACTGGGACAAAGCCTGCTTCTCAGCTTAGTGTTCTATGAGCACTTCCACAGTTATTAACTGAGAGCTTCCTCTGCCAATGACCATTTTGCATGTGTATATCGTGTGGCAGGCACGAAGATACTCTATGCCCAAGGAAGTCAAGGAAATTTTCTTTACGAAAAGATCCTGGACCGACCGGGAATCGAACCCGTCACCCTCAGCATGGTCATGCTGAATACCCGTGCGTTTACCGCCACGGCTATATGGGCCCTTTTAATTGATTCTTGAGATACAGAAGTTTAATATTTTGAGGACTCACTAGCACCACTTAGCGGATAAACCTTAAACCAACTAGATCGCTAACGGATAGCTCTTGATGTCCAGATCAACTTATCCAGATTTCATGAACCGAATGCTATGATTTTTTTAGCATTTGGCATTTCTTACCGATTTTGGCAACACGAGGTATAAAATTCACCAAATTGGGGTGTTGCCAAAGTCGGTAATTTTTTTTATGTATTCTTTTCAACTTTTATGCGTCAATTTGGCTTATGTTATAAATATGGACCACAGACAAACAAACGTCTTACTCTACCCACTTCCAATCGTTTCCCTTTTTATCGGACTATTCAAATATTTTGTAGTTCGCAAATCTCTCGCTCATGGCGCTCGCATCGTGTTTGCTCCTGTTTGACGTTTGCTCACTACCGCCATCTACTCAGTGGGTTTGCGAAACATAACATAATTAGCATTGGGCGAGTATACTTTTATGACGATGGTTTTAATCGCACTTTGTTCCAAGTGATACGTCTGTTTGTCTGTGTATGGACTATTCACAAGTAATAAAACGATCCCCGTCGAGTCGAATCAAGTACAAGACACTATTAGAAAAATATTTGGGTTCTCATACAAAAAATCTTACAAGGGGGGGGTGGTGGTGTTGAAAAATCGTAAAAATCCTCTTACGTATTAAATGGACACCCCCATGCTACAAAAATGATACAATATGCTTCAAGTCCGTTATATGAAATTTATCAATGATTTCAGCAGTAATAAAGGGTGGTACGGTCAAATTTTGGTCATACAATGTTTTTATAACTTTAGACTGCGTACACCAAAATAGCTGATTTTTGGACCAGTAATGGTACATTGTATGCAGTTTATACCATAAAATTGTCATCAAAATCGGTTTAGTATTTGCGGAGATATTGTTGAATCCTGAGATCTGTAATTTTAAAGTTTTGTACAAAGAGAATTTAAAAATAAGAACACATTTTTACTGTTTTATCTATATAACCAGAAAAAGTTAACCGATTTCATTGAAAATTTTTCTGTTCGTAAAGTATGCATGTCAAAATGTTGTGTAAAAAAATCATTCAATTTTATCTAGCCGTTACAAAGTTATATTTTTTTTAAGTGGCATCTGGTCAGTTTTTTTCATATTCAAACTGCTACAACTTTAAGAGTATTCATACAAAATGGCTCAAAATTTAACTAAGAACATATTTTTATAATAGTATTGTACTGTAAAATTTTCATAAGAAACGGAGCAGTATTGGTATTTCTATAATCAAAATTGTGCTTTACTGTCCTTAAATTGCCGAAAATTTACTATGGAGCGCTTTGAACAAAATTTAAACAAGGCAGGTCGTTGGTTTTATCTATATATCAACCATTACTTAATGGATTTTGATGAAAATTTTATGATATAAGCTACATATAATGCACCATTACTAGTCCAAAAATAAGCTGTTTTGGTGTACGAAATCTAAAGTTATATAAAAAAAAGGTGTGACCAAATTTTGACCGTACCACCTTTTATACCTATGATTTTCCAATTTATCAAGAATGATTAGAAATCCCAAAGATAATCAATCTCATGTTTCAACAACAAGTTAACATGTTTCCTGTTTTTTTTTAGATTTCATTATCCTATTTGGAGATTTACAATGAGTTGATCAGAGACTTGCTCAATCCTGGTGGTCCACTCGAGTTACGTGAAGTAAGTATAAAGAAGCAACTCTTCGGTATGACAATCACCTCGAATTTTCCTAAAATATCTAACCATAGGATAACAAAGGTAATCAACTGGTAACCGGGCTTTCGGAAATATCCACTACTTCCCGCCAAGAAGTCATCCAGCTACTGATGAAGGGAAACAAGGCCCGTACGGTGGAACCGACTGCGGCCAACCAGACCTCATCGCGTAGCCACGCCTTACTCAGTATTACCGTGCTCAATCAGACGCCGATCGGAACCAAGCAGGGCCGTCTTTTCCTAACGGATCTGGCTGGATCCGAGCGGGCCCGGAAAACCAAGAATCGCGGCAAACGTCTTCAAGAGGGCGCTCATATAAATCGCAGCCTACTGGCGCTCGGTAATTGCATCAACGCTCTAGCAGGCGGTGCTCGGTATGTCAATTACCGGGACTCTAAGCTGACTAGATTGCTCAAAGAGGCGCTCAGCGGTCGCTGCAAGACGGTCATGATTGCGCACGTTGCTCCGGAAGCAAAGCATCGAGACGAAACCAAAAACACGCTTGTCTATGCAGATCGAGCGAATCATATCACAACTCGACTGCAGAACCCAACCATCCTGGAGGAAAATCGAGAGCTGCCCATCGCACATTATCAAGGCATGGTTGCCGAACTGCGCGAAGAGGTCAGCAGATTGAAGAACAAAATGCTATCGGATCGTCCGCGGAGCGGAGCAGCCCTCCAAAGGCAACAGCAGCCGTCGGATCAGGGCAGTTCATCCGAGGAGCAGCAGAAGAAAATGGAACTCAAATATCTGAGGGAGCAAATCGTGCAAACGTTCAAGCAGCAGATGAGACTTCGGCGAAGGCTTCTGGAGGCGGACAGCCATCTGCTGGGGTTGGAACTGGATGCCGAACGGCAGCACATGGTCATCTCACACTGGCAAAGTCGGCAAGGCAAGCTGTACGATCGGATGGAAGAGGACGATGGTGAGTCGGTGTTTGTGGAGCAGTGATTTGGGATGTGTAGGAATGAATCTTAGTTCTTGTAGATTCCGATTCCGAGGGAAATTCGGCGCTGCGGTCGGCCTGGAATGAGCTATCGGCTATCGAGAAGGAGGTGAAAAGATACCGCGAAATACGGATTGCAACTGAGCATGATTTGGAGGAGTGCAGAAAGAGAGGAGTCGCGCTGGAAGATGTAAGTACTAAAAATGAAATTCATAATATCATTAACTAAGGCCTTGGCGTGTGAACGATTTCGATTTTTCTCTCAACTTTCTAAATATTTCAGTTGTCGAAATCCAAAATTTCAGATGATTCAATTTTTGACAAAAAAACGGCCGTACTTGCCGTACATCCTTGCTGGAATTTCTCTAAAGAAGATTTTATACACACATATACTGGCTATACTCATCTCAGAGCAAAATCCTACAGAAATTTCAATTGATGTATTCCCGGAAGGATTCAAGGAATAATTCTTGAAACTATTCTCGTAAAAGCCTTGAGGAAACCCTGAAGGTATCCCTGTAAAAATCCCCGACGAGAAACCCTGAATAAATTTTTGAAGAATTTCATTGAGGTATTTCCGGAGAACTCTCAAATAATGGAATTCTTGAAAAAAATGCTGAAATTCATCTGAAGAAATTTCTGGACGAATCGCTGCAATATAAAAAAAAAGTCTGGAGGAATTTAAGAAGGAATCTTTAGAGGAATTCATGGTGCATGTAAGTACCAATTCCTTTGAAGTAAGTCACAGTAACTGTTGTGCAATCAAAACCAACGCTGCCTTGACACTTCTGTGACATGTGTGGGGCTTTAAAGAATCACTGGAGGACTATTTGAGAAATTCCTGATGGAATTCCTGAGTAACTTCTGAAGAAACTACTGGAAAATTTTAAGGCAAATTTCTGGAGAAATCCCTACACAAAACTCGGAAGGAACCCAAGTAACAATGAGAGCTGAATAACAGCTTTTTCAGCCAAAATTTGGAAAATTTAGCTTAAGAGCGGCTTATTCATCTGTTATACAGCAATAATGCTTGCTGGGAAGAATTCCTGGAGGAATCCTCGAATAAGTCCTAAAACTATTGTTGTAGAAATCCCTTGAGTCACTCCCGGGAGAATTTCTGAAATTATCTTGATTTTTTTTTTTAATAATCTTTAAAAGACTTTCTGAAGGAATACCCTCAAAACATCCCTGGAAAAACTACTACAGTAGACGTTCGATAACTGCAACATGTTTACGTTTCACTTAGCGAACAAAATTCGATAACGGCAACGTCAGACAGGCGTCAACAACCCATCAATTGACGTTAAATGAACGTAAAATTCATTCGACTGTTCATTTGGGCTAACATGGCGCACCGCTTTGACGGATAGCGGTGCGATAACTGCAAATTTGTGGCACTTACCGGATTTGCAGTTAAAAAGCATTGCAGTTAAACCACTTGCACCGACCGACCATCTACTGTATAGGAATCTGTGGAGGAGTTCTTGAAAAAAAAATAAAAGAAAGATTTATTTGAGAAAAATCAACCCCAGGATATATTTCTGAAAGAATTGCGGAATGAGTTTCTGAAGGAAATTCTTTGCAGTAGCTGCAGGGGATGTTCATGAAGGATTTTATGGATTGATTTCTGTACAAATGTGTGATTGAACTCCTTAAAAGATTTCTTGGAGATACTTGTGAAAAGATTCCAAGATGAATTTCTTCGCACATTTTTTTATTTTATTTTTTTTTTATTCGTGAATTTCAACTCTAGCTTCAAGGCTCCTGTATGCATCACTCTAAAATTATCTTTAAACAATTTGATACAAACTGCTGTAGAAATTCTTTTAGAAATTATTTAGGTAAATAAAAAAATATGCATGTGATCCTGGAGAAATTCTTGGCTGCTTCCCTGGAAAAGATGATGGAAGAATTTATGGAATTTTTAAAGTAACTCTTGAATAAATATTTCAAGAAATCCCGGAAGGACTTTCTGAAGGAATTTCTGGAGCAATCCCTGGAAGAATCCCTGGAGGAATTACAAAAAGTATATCTGGAAGAATCCCTGGAGAAATTGTGGAATTCCTGGAGGTATCCCTGATTCAATTCATCTCTAGGGGAAATCCTGGAGGAATCCCTTGAGGAACTTCTGGACAAATTCCTGGTGGAAACCTTGGACGAACCCCTACAGGAAAACTTGGAGAAATCTCTAGAGGCATTCTTAGATGAACCCCAGGAGAAATCCCTGGTGAAATTTTTAGATAAATTCTAGGAGCAGTTCCCGATGAGATTCCTTAGGGAATTCTTGGAGGAATCCCTAGCGAAATTTGTGACGAAATACCTTGAGGAATTTCAGGAAGTATTCCTAGAGCAGTTTCTGGAGGGATCCCTGCAGGAATCCATGTTGAAATTTCCGTAGGAATTTCTAGTGGAATCTTAGGAGGAGTCCTGGGATATATTCCTGAAGAAATCTCTTGAGGAATTTCTGTAGGAATTTCTAAAGGAATTTCAGAAGGAATGTCTGGAAGAACTCCAGGAGGAATCCCTGGAGAAACTTCTTGATAAATTCTAGGAGGAATCTCTGGAAGAGTTTCTGCTGAAATATCTGCAGGAATTCTTGGTAAAAATCTCTGGCGAAACTTCTGAAGGGATCTCTTGAGGAATTCCAGGAAGAATTCCAAGAGAAATTTCGGAAGGAATCTCTGGAAAAAATCATGGCGGAATCCCTGGAAGAATTCTTGGAGAAATCGCTACTACTGGAGGAAATCGTAAAAGATTGCCTAGAGGAACATCTGGTCAAATTCCTAGCGCAATCTTAGGAAGAATTCCGGAAGGAATGCTTAGAGAAATCCCTTAATGAATTCTTGGAAGAATCCTTGAAGGAATTTCTAAAGGCATACCTGGATGAATGTCTGAAGGATTCCCTGGATGATTTTTTGGAGAAATTCATGGAAGAACCCCCAGAGGAACTCTGTGAAAAATGCTTGGATAATTTACTGGAGAAATTCCTTGAGAAAGTCCTGGAGGAATTCTGGAGGAATCCTTGGTGGAAGTTTTGGAGGAATTCCTGGATGAATAGCTGGAGAAATTCCTGAAAGAAGCCCTGGAGGTCTCCAGTTAGATAATTTACTGGAGAAATTCCTTGAGAAAGTCCTGGAGGAATTCTGGAGGAATCCTTGGTGGAAGTTTTGGAGGAATTCCTGGATGAATAGCTGGAGAAATTCCTGAAAGAAGCCCTGGAGGTCTCCAGTTAGCCTAGTGGATAAGGCTGTAGATCGCCAATCCGGACACGGCGGATTCGATTCCTGTTCCGGTCGGGAAAACTTTCTCGACTCCCTGGGCATAGTATATCATTGTCCTTGCCTCACAATATGCAATAGCAGGCAAAGAAAGCCCTTCAATTAATAACTGAGGAAGTGCTCAAAGAATACTAAGTTGAAGATAACGTAGGCCAAATTCCAGTCGGAACGTCGAGTCAGAAGGAAGAAAAAGAAGAAGATACCCTGGAGGAATCCCTGAAGAAATTCGCGGATAAATCTCTAAAGGAATTCCTGAAGCAATTCCTGGAGGAATATATAGAAGAATCCTTGAGGGAATCCCTGGAGGAATCCCTAGGGGAATTCTAGGGGGCATTCCTGGAGAAACAGTTTCTGGACGAATCTCTGGAAGAATTCCTGGAGAAAAGCTTGAAGGTATGTCGGGAAGAATTCCTGAAAAAATGCATGGAGGAACTTGCCTCACAATATACATATTCATGCAATAGCAGGCAAAGAAAGTCCTTCAATTAATAACTGAGCACTTCAAAAAATACTAAGTTGAAGATAAGTTAGGCCAAATTCCAGTCGGAACGTCGTCAGAAGGAAGAAAAAGAAGAAGAAGCCCTGGAGGAATCCCTGAAGAAATTCGCGGATAAATCTCTAAAGGAATTCCTGGAGGAATATCTAGAAGAATCCTTCAGGGAATCCCTAGGGGAATCTCTCCTAATCAAATTCCAAGAGGAAGCAATTTCTGGAAGAATCTGTAGAGTAGTCCCTATGCGAAATTCTGGGGGGAATTCCTAGGAGAATTCCTGGACAAATTCTCGGAGGAATCACAGAAAAACATCCTGGATGAAATTTTGAAAGAATCCTTGAGAAATTCCTAGAGCAAGCCTTGGAAGAATCCCTGAATCCCTGAAGCAGTTGCTGGAAGATTCCGTGAAGAGATATCCCTGTAAGTTTTCTTAAAGGAATCCCTGCAGGAATTCCCAGAGAAAACCCTGGAAGAACTCCTGAAGGAATTTTTGGAGAAATCCCATAAAGTACTGAAGAAATCGCAGAAAGTATTTTTGTGGAAATCATAAAGGAATCCTAAGAATAGTTCATGGGGGAATCCCTGTACCAGTTCCTGAAGAAACCCCACGAAGAATCCCGGAAGCAATCCCAAGAGGAATTCCTAAGGGAATCCCTAAACAATTCCTGGAAGATTCTTTTTTTTTTTTTTTTCATAGTGATTACGGCGGTAGCACACTGTGCTTATGTTCTAACACCGCACCCTTTCCCTACGTTTGCTTCTATGAGCCTCTATTTTTGTTTCAACACACAGAAGTACGTAGGCATATCGTGGCCCAAGTCGACACTGTTTTGGCCTGCGTTGAACAAAAATAGTTTTAATAAAAGTTTCCCCTTTTTTTCTTTTTGTCAATTGTTTTTTTTGTAGTATGGTCCATGTATTTAGTTAGGTTCTTGTCAATTTGTCAGTTATTCGAAGTAGGTCTCCAAGGTAATAGTCAATTAAGTCATTCTGATCTGTTCTATCATAGCAGCTTTAGTCTTTGCTTTATTGAAGTGTAGTTTTATTGGAAATATGCTGAATGTAGTTATTAAAAAGAGACGTCTGGAACTGTGTCCTGCTAGTTGTTTCGTCATGCACATACGTCATGTCTTAATAATGCCTAGGAGATTAACAAAAACATGTGTGTTCGGTCCGATGTCCATTGCGTAGAAAGTCAAGGAAAACAGGTTTCTTTATTGTCAGTTGTTATGTAAGCCTCGCTTGAAGCACTTTCCGTGAGAACCCTGTCATCTGTACACCAACTAATCCGTATCTTCGTACACAGCTAAATACTGTACTGTCAACCGGCGAAAAGCCTATGGTTAAATATTAAAGAATGAATAATAATGCTGTTTAGCGCATTGTTTCCTATCGCCACTATTTTAGTCTAGTCCCAACTGCAAGCTTTTTTTCCAATCTTAGCGTCAATTGTCTTCTAGATACTTCTAGATAGATTCATCGAATCAGTCGAACCCGTATGTTAAAATATAGTCGATTCTGTGCCAAATTGTTTTCTTGATTTCTACTTCTCTGTGTTCATCTCTTGTGTCCTTAAATTGTCATCGGTGAAAAACCCACAGAAACATGTAACTGAACTCCTGATATTTTTCTTTTGGTGTCATAGCACCATCTAAGAGATAAACAAAAATACGCTAAGTTGGTCAGTTGATTGTAATAAAACAAAAATTGCTTGTCAACTATTATGTATTCATCCCCCTACAAATACTATGAAAAATATTCAAATTCGTTCTGTCCTATCGGTCCTACCTCGATAAACCATGTCATTTTCTCACATGCGTGGCCTAGAAATGTCAACCTAGTCATACAAAAGTAACGTTGTTCAGTTAATAAAAAGCAGTCAGCTTTTGTCCAAAATGTCACGTCGAACGCATTGATGTCAACAATGCGTTTAAGTGTTCACACGTTAGCTTCGAATCTATCAGCACAATTAAGTGCTGCAAATCTCCTTCCCACTATTAATTCGTCGGTTGATTTTAATTGCATTATTTAAAGAAAATATGACCAACTAACATTGTAAAAAATCGAAAAAGCGACTATGACATTAATAAATTACTAATCAAAATCAACCGAGAAACGTGGGAAATAGAGCCCAAACAACATTTTGAAGACAGCTGGCTGTTAAAGGTTCCAAAACCTGTCACAAATCCCATAATACTTTTATTAGGATTTGTAACGATCATCAAAACCTTCTCAAATCCAACCGACTTGAAACTATTGCTTGGGAATAGACTCTACTGAGCCCTGGCGGATCCTCCGTGTTTATCGAGCATGTCTGATGCATATGATCAGCTATACTCCATCTGCAGCAGCCGGTTCGTGATGAACCGTTGGAGGCGCATTAAAGTGTTAAAAAGGTGATATGTTTCACTAAAGAACACTACATTACAATAATCAAAATGAAACTCCTTCACTTTAATACCGTCAACCCCTGCGAACTTGGCCAGGGCTAAACAATTCCTGGAAGATTCTGGAATAATTCCGGCAGGAGTTCCTGAAAGGACTCTTGAAGGAATTCCCTAAACGAATCCCAAGAAGAAATCCTGGAGGAATCCTTAGAGGAATTTTTAAAATAATACCTGGAGTTATTTCTGAAACAATCACAGAAGGAATTCCCGAGTGCATCCCTGGAGGATTTCTTGGGAGAATTCCTGAAGAAACCCCATGAGGAATCCCAGAAGCAATCTCAAAAGCAGTTCCTTAGGAAATCCTAGGAGAGCTTTCTTAACGAAGTCTGCAGTTGTTTCTGGACGAAGTATTTAACAAATCCTTCGATGGACTCTTAAAGAATTTTATGTACAATATGTTGAAGGAATCATTTTGAATAATATCTAGTTAAATTTTCTGAAAGACTTCCTGGAAGAAATTCCTGCAGAAATATTTGGAATAATTCCAGATGGAATTATTGGAGCAAACTCTAGCAGAATTTTTGAAGGAATATACGAAGAAATCGTTGAAGAAATCTTTGAAAGAATACCTGAATAAATATTTGAAGGAATCCCCAAAATAAAGCAATGGAACAACCACTGGAGGAAGCTCTAAAGATATCTCAGGAAAATTCCCGGTGTATTGTCTGGAGAAATCCCTAGAAGAATTTGTCTGTGCCAACAGTTAGATTAAGTTAGTTGCGAGTGCCTCCCTAGCGCGTGGTAACTCATTCTCTGTTGATTGTGCACTACCAGTAGGAACAGCTGACCGCCGCATACTATGAGCCATTTTACGAGACGTTTCGGATCAGCTGATCGCTCATTTCATGAATGAAAATTTGACAGGAGGTTGCACCCAAGCCCGTGAGTGTTAATATCAATATCACCCAAGTAACACAGCTTGTTATAAAACAGTTTAAAATTCACGTTTAAAACAGAACCAGCTGTATTTTTCCTGTATTATTTACTTCATTTCAGACACTTGTATAATCAAAACAGCGCAAAAAATGGCGGCTTATAAAACATCTTTTAAGTAGTATGACATGTATTGTAATACTCTTATGGTACTAATATTTTCTCTTAATTTAAATGTTGGATACTAATGTAGTTATCTCTCAGTAAAATAGCAGTACAAAATACTAATTTTATACAAATGCAATTATTTGGTTAGAAGAGACGAACCAGCCAAGGGCTGAAAGTCTCTCTAATAAAGACAAATCAATCAATATTTGGTTAGAAAGAAGCTCTCTTTAAAACAGTGGTCACCAAACTGCGGCCCGTGGGCCGCATGCGGCCCTCGAGATGGTTTTGTGTGGCCCGCGAACTGATTTTGAAATAAATTAGAATGTGGCCCGCTGGCGGGTTTTATGATGACAATCATAAATGTTGCCTTATCTTCGAATTTGCACGAGAATGACTATGAACTACTAAACTACTATATGATTGGTTGAGATTTTTTTTAACAGAAGTATTAATAAACTTTTGAACTTTTCTTAGTCAGTATAGTCAACTCTGAAAGAATAAGGCCTCCAAAGTTCGCGGCAGCCAAAGGCCTTTCTAAAAATACTGATTTTTGCTTACATAAACTAAGTAATTTTATCTGATCTTAACAATTTTGAAAGGATATTTAAAAGTTTTCCGAACTACTGATTACTATATTCCGAGATATATTACAAATTGTTCCTAATATTGATATGTTTTCTAATATACTGAATTTTGTTCCCAAAATATTTAAAATTTTAATATTCCAGAAGTTTAGACAGTTTGAAAATATTGATCAATCGGACCTCCATTTGAAGCGGCTGCATTTCTCTACTCAGTTTTGCTGAGAATATTGCACTCTTCCTCAAAACCTTGGAGATAAATTTTAAAGGGGCTCTATATTAGACATAAGATATCTGGCACAATTCGTCAACTGTCAATTCGTCACTGTTCAATTAAAAAAAATAATTGATGTTATTTCTGTCGTCATTTTTTGTATCCAATATACTTTTGGAACGGATCTGAACATATTTTTGTAAATTTCCTCCATTTTTTTTTAAATCAATAATGCATTCAGCAATTCTTTCGCAAATCTGTTCAAAAAATATTGCCTAAATTTATACTTGCTATTACTTTTAAATTTAGGTACTTCTAAAGTTATTATCTATATCCCACTAAATATGTCAGGGATTCTGCAAGATACTTCTCTAGCAATACTTTCAGACATTTCTACAAATTGTTGAATCATAACTTTGTAAAAACATAAAAACATACTTAAGAAATCTATTATAAAACTTTCTTAAAATTATACAATCATTTTGAGAAATCTAAGTTACTAAAATTGGCCTTGATTTCCTCTGGGTTTTTCTCTTTCTTTCCTGGAGCTGTCTGGGAAAGAGTTTTCTCAACATTCTATTTGGAACTCTATCAGACGTTCCTTCAGGACTTTAATTGGAAATTCCTCCATTATTTTTTTGCAAAATAGTCTTCCATAAATCGGCTATAAATATTTCTCAAAGATTATGTCTGCGTGTTTCCAGAGCACGTCTTCATTGGCTTCCTAAGAAATGCTAAGAAACGCAAAAAAAAATAAATCAAAAATCTTCATAACATTTGCCTTATCAAAATTTTTGGAAATTCTTCCAAAAACTTGAAGCACAGATTCCTTCAGAAATATCTCATTATCCACATCGCGAACAAAATCTCCAATAATTTTGTGTCGAATCCTGTAAACTGCTGATAATACATTCTTGAATCACATGCGGCCCGCAGTCTCTTTCTTAAATTCAATTTTGGCCCGCGAAGACGGTAGGGCTGAGGATCACTGCTTTAAAATATATAACTTGCAGAAACCATTTATACAACTTATAATTTGCATGATTTGAAATCAGGCTTTTCGTAAGAAATACAACTTGGAAAAAACATTAATACAACTAACTTAAAAGGGGCGTGTCTAACTGACATGATCGTTCATCATGCAAAACGTATTTATAATAACAATGCATCTATGATTCAAAATGCTTAAATTCAATCCAAATATGAACTATGTAAAGATGAATGCAATAATTGAAAATAATTCTGTCTTGATGTACAAATTATGGAAACGGTCATGCTCAGTATTGATACAACTGCTTCACCTGCAGCTCAAGATTTATGGTGAAACTTATGATTTTGCTTTTCCAAAACAAACGCGCTTCAGAATTGAATAGAAAAAAGAAATTAAAATTATCCAAATTATTCAATTTTGTTGGGCATTTTGAAAAAGGCGCAAAGAAACAACATGGCAGACTTTTCAAGAAACTGACAGTGCCGTACAAAAGTTTTATGACCAACTTAAATATCATACAATTGCTGAGCATTATGTAGATTACGGCTTTGAAGAAATTTGATTACATTATTCATTAAAAAGCGTTTACTTTTTTAGAATGCCCCTGCATTATAATATCACAGCAAAGTAAATTTCTGTCATGTAAAATTCATTTATTCATATTTTGAGTCGGTACTGTTCTGTAAACCACATTACAAACAACTCACTAATACTTATGACACACATGTGATACAAGAATCATTGTACAATTGCGCTTGAAATGAGTGCCATACTGAAAATTCTCTCAGTTCAAGTCAGTCTTGTTAAAATTTTCTTGACACTGCGTACCGTTGTACAGGAATCACACTCGTATCACATGTCTGTCCGGGGTATAAGGAAAACTTATGATAACAATTATAATACGTCTTAAAAACAATTTTTCAACACATTCACAAATAAGCTATAATTATGTGTTGCGGCAACCATTCAAACACCAATATAACTAAATTATAACTTACGACTTTGCAAACAAAAAATCTATCAAAACGTCAAAATATGTTGTTATTGTTTAGTCTATCTTATCCAACTGGAGCAAAATTTTACTGATAAGAGAATTTGGTTCTCATATTGTGTATGTCAGTGGTGCAAAATAGTGTCTGCTGGGTGAAAGTGATATTAGTCTCATGGCATCTATTAAGGTAAACCTCGAACACCTAATGTTTGGAGCACGTCAGGTGCGAGCTTCGAGCATTCTTGTTTTCCCTTGCATGTGCCGTGGTGAATTTTCTACTTCATTGAATCGGCCTGACAATGTTGAAATCTAGTTTAACTGAGATCTCAATGATTTCTCAACATGTTGCATCATAACAAAACGTCGTTTTCTCCAAAAAATTCAGATCGTGAAGTATTGAAAACCGAATTGAAATTCGCGAAGCGGAATATTGTAGTAAACATTGCATTCATTGCTTTCGTATTTTGATTGGTAGGATGTGTATAGTTCGAATTATGTTGTATAATTGTGCGATCAAAGTATTGGAGACATGATGAAGTCACAGATATTTTGTTTCGCTATTCGTTCTCGACGAACTTTATAAATGCTTGGTTATAACACCAGATGTTCTCCGATTCAGTTATAACTCAGTTATATCACAGAGAACAGACGTCTATCTTAGCTTTCCGCCTTGTGTAAAACTTTGTAACGGTCAAATCAGAGTATGTGGATATGCTCCCGTTGCGTGGCGCTAGCGTCCCATCACTTACATTGTTGTGTTGTCATTTTTGTTTCCAGTGCTCGCCGTTTTTGGCTGTTTGGCGCTCGTGTCACTTTGTGGGCTAGTGTATTTTAACGCTGAACACTGCCATCGTGGGGTCAAATCGACTTTATAAGTGGGGCAGTCTCCGTTGGTGGCGTTGAGGTACATCTAAATCCCTTACACACGATTTCAACGTATTTTTGTTCGAGCTTAAATGTCTGTTCTCTGTGGTTATATGACATCTTTTTGAATAATTATTTCTCAAGATGTTTTCTGTGTTACTTGGGCAACACTATTGTCGTTTCGTAAAATAGACTATTGTACGATCGCTTCACGATTGGATTGCTCCCTATCCATCTCTGCGGGATAGAGGCAGCAGAAAGTGTACACGCTAACCTGAACCTACCCATCGCCTGGGTCGATTCTACCCGGATTTTCATGTTGTTAGCAGTTGTCAAAATCCGGGTAACCCGAAAACCCAGATTGGTTGAATCTGGGTAAAGATCTGGGTAATCGGCACTTTGTCACTTTCCGGCTTGAGAATATGGCAGCGGTCAGGCGAACGCTTGCAATTATGGGTGTTTCCTCGAAAAATATGAGGATAAATGACGGGAAAACAGTTAAATTCTTCCAGGGAACTGTTTTCCTGCATCAGGTAAGTGAACAGCACACGGGAATCATCAAAAATCTAAATTGGAAATAAATTAACAAAATCAAGGTCCAGGAGGAGCTGGGTACCGGTTACCCAGATTTTGCCACCAACATCGGTAACCCAGATTAGAGTAAAGGTGCCTTTACTCAGATTAGAGTAACTGCAGTTTTGCTCAATCTGGGTCGCTTTGACACCAATCTGGGTAACTGAGGGTTAGCGTGTAAATAGTCAGTATAGATAGTAGAGTAAACATAGATCCGCGGACATCGCTGAGTGAAATGTTTCAAGCGTGTAAATAGTATTTTTCAAGAGTGCGACGGTTGAATATGACGTCATGTGCTCCATTGGTGCTGTTGGAATCATGACGTCATGCTCGTTTGGATACAGATTTTGACAGTTCGTTTGGATACAACGGATTCATCATCACGGATCTATGTTTACTCTACTATCTATTCGCCCCCAAAACGACGATTCGACCGCTTGGGAGTGTTGTCGTCGTCGTGATGATGCTTCCCGAAAGCAATGTCAAATTCGTTCGGGGTTTCAAAACATTGGAAAGAAATTCATTATTTTTACAGTAAGATTGAGATTTACAAGTAAATGAGTGTGATCCGAAGGTATAACTGTTTATTCTGAGCATTACAGTATTTTTTACGGCAGTAAAAACTAATTAGAAGTACGATATTTCTGGGTCTGAAAATCGTTCAGGCGAAGTGGATAGCAAATCTAACCTAGAATATCCTACAATTCTAACCTCAACTCCTCACTTGCACAAGCCGGATCTCATTTTTCACAGAAATGGTCGAACAAAATGCAAAACTAATGTACGTGCGACCGAGGGAAATAAAAGTTCTACCATTCCCACTTAAAAAAATTGTCGGATGTGGGTTGTAAGTAGGAAAAATAAAATAATTCCCCCAACAGATTATGTTGATAGGTATGTAAAAAAGGTAAACATCATCAGTTCCGTAGTTGCGCTACCGAAACAAAGATGGGTAACAGTATGTTTTGTTTTGCCCTTGAAAGCCAATAGATTCCACTATGCATTCCTCCAAAGATTCTGACTATGTAATAAATATCCCTCCGCCGCGATCGGTACTGGTTTTTGTGAATAAACCACGTCTTTGAAGTTCGACCCGCAAATAAAGTTTGTTTTGTTTCGACCCGCGAAATAGTGTTTCTCAGTGACCGATATCACCGCGTACGTAAATCCGAGACGCTTCTATGTGCGTTAACAGAATTCATAAAGGAATCTTTGGAGGAATGCATAGTGGAATCCTTGTAGGAAACTATGCACACCAAATTTTTTGAAACGCTTCCAGCACAAAAAAAATCAGCAAAATAAATTACTGAATTTCAGCAAAATTTTTGCTGAATTTCAGCACTACGTTGCTGATCAACTGTCAAAATTGCTGGATGGTTCAGCAAGTTGAAAAATAATTGCTGATATTCAGTAAATTCGCATTGCTGAATGAAATCAGCACAAAAAAAATCAGCAAAATTTGCTGAATACCAGTAAACAAAATTTGCAGTGTGGGAAAATTCCTGGAAGAATTTATCGACTCAACCCTCACCCTTAAATGTAACAACACAGCGCACGAGTAACTTTCACGCAGCGAGCAAAAAGACAAAAGAATTTTCACGTAGATTTGTGTAACACCGGATCAGCACATTTTTGTGTTGATCCGGTGTTACACAAATCTGCGTGAAAATTCTTTTGTCTTTTCGGTCGCTGCGTGAAAGTTACTCGTTGCGCTGTGTACATCGAGTTCTGCGTGCTGCAGAAGTATCTCTAAACATTTCTGAAGAAATTGTGGGAGGAATTCCTGAATCATTTCTAGGAGCAAGCCCTCAAACAATCACTACCGGAACCCTGCAAGACATCCATGGAGTAATGCACGAAGGAGAATTTCCTAGAGAAGTCCCTTGGCTTGAGGAAATCCTGGAGGAATCTCTGGAGAAGTTCCTGTAGAAATACCTGGAGGAATATCTGAAGGTGACCCTGGAGGAATTCGTCAAGAAATCCCAGGTTCTTTTTTAGTCTTATCATAACGTTTGTTTGAACTGGTGTTCGGTCATTTGACCGAATGCCGTTTGGCTGAACGCCATTTGGCCGAATGCCGTTTGGTCGAACCATGATCGAAAGAATTCAAGAAAGTTTTTGGCATTCAATCTGCCAATTAGATCATCAGATATATTTCCTTATTTTAATCATAGGCTATTCTTTCTATTATTGATATTTAATGCTTAGTTAGCGTTGAAACTGACAATATCTTTTCGAAAAATTTTCCTTCTCTAAATCATAGGCTGTTCTTTCAAGTTATACTGAGACGGAGAACCCTTTCGACCATATGGCGTTCGGCCAAATGACCCGGAACCGTTTAAATTGTATAGGGTGCGGGCACCGGTTTTGGCCAGTCTAAGGGAAATCATTTTTAAAAAAATAACCAATAATCCAATGAAAACTACCAATGTGTTAAATGAAAGGTTCATATCTATACTTCATAGGAAAAATGCAGAAATCAAGCTAATACTTGATTTTTGTATTAAAAGTGGCACTGGCCAAAATAGAAGTCTTGCCGCAGTTTTGGCCATATTCTCAGCATTGGTTTCTATTTTGGCCAATCACGTGTATTTCTTATGGGAGTGGCCAAATTAGAAGCACCCTGGCCAAAATAGATATATGGGAGCTGATTTTTTAAGGAAATTTTTTTTTTGTTCCAGTTTTTAATCAAAATGTATGGTTTTAACAGCTGCAATCATATTACAATATTAAAATCTACTAGTAAAAAATAAATTTATGCCAATTTAGATCGTTACAGGCTGAATACCGCACTATGGCCAAAACTCCGGGCTGGCCAAAACTGAAGCTTCTACCCTACTAGTGAAAGTTCGTGCATTTTAAGTTACTACACTCGACTGCAGCATATGGTTCTAGAAAGTCTTACTCTTTCCCTACCTGGTTCTGGAAAATTTGGCATGTTATATTTGTGTTCCATGAATAAAAATTACAAGATTCAGTCATTCAACAGAGCTTGTTATTTGGTAGAATTCTATGATAAGACTGAAGCGGTGCTGTTAAAGAAATAGTTGGCGAAATTTATTGTGGTTTGATGATTATGTTGATAATATTATTGTATTTCTTCAATGTTTTTTTTTAACTCTGATAATCTTAAGTTGGCTTGAGCATCTGCGATCCGATGTCTTAATTTCGATCAATCACATTCATAAACGGCCAAGTTTGGCGTGTTGTAAATTCAGTCTCTTATTAGAATTTGAGCTGAAAATTTCAAAAAAGAATTGATCAAAATCAGATGAGTTTTATTACAAATGTCCGTTGATTCATTCACAATGTTTATACTTTCTACACCATACAATGCAAACTTGCCATGCAATCAGGAACTTCCGGAGAGAATCAGCAGTGACGAAGAACGGGAACTGCTATCCCTACTGTGTAGGGTTCACGAGCTAGAAGCAGATAAGGTAATGCAATGCTCTCATCATTTAACGCCCGTGTTTCTGACCAGTCAATCTTGTTTACCAGGTTTCACTGCAAGCGGAACGATTGGCTCGCCAAGCAGAACTTAGACGTCGAGACTTACAGTTGTTACGAGCAGAACGTCAAAGGCGATTGTGTGAAGATATAATAAGTACCCAGCGCAGAATTATTGAAGGTAATACTAACGACCAGGGATGGAAAATGTCGCGGAATTTCATGAAAAAATGTCATAACATTTTTCTATTGACACCACTTTCGGAGTAAATTTCTGTTCTGTTGCCCCACTAGTCCATAACGCTGATAAATTATTATTATTATTATTAATTTTTATTAAAGACACTTTACCACTTATGTGGCATTCGTGTCTGACTGATAAATTATGGATAATCAATTATGTCGCCGATTAACATTTCCAACTAAGTGCAGTGAAAATAGCAAATAACGAGATGAAATTTTTAATACATTTCCCATCCCTGCTAACGAGGAAGGTATTGAATGTAGTCGATTTACTAAATATTACTAAATATCACAATTATAGAAGGAAAAGTAGAACTTCCAGAGGATCTTCGGGAACTGTATGCTCTCTATCAGCAGGAGATTCACGCCAGTACTTACAACAGTGGTCTCTACACAGCTAATCGGGATTATTATGACAGCAAGCTACCTCCGATACATCACCGAGAGCGAGGGTGAGTTATCAACTTTGATCTGTTCCAATCCAAGAACCCAATGCCCTACATACTTAGCATTGATATTTTATGTAACATCGCGTTTTTTGCATTGAAATAAAGTACACATACCTGATTTTAGCATGACTTCACCCGGCAGCTCCAGTTCCAGCTCGGATTGGTCTCCTTCGCCCCTGCCGCCGATTGACGCCGAAGGGAACCTCATCAATCCGGACCGGGTCATGGGACCCCCCGTGGGTCCCAAGTTGCCCTCGATCAATCGTTTACGCAGCAGCTACGGCAGCACTCAGAGCACATCCAGTGACGATTGAACAGTGGTTGGTTATTGCACCACCATAGGGAAGATTTCTTTCCGACGACCGTGGTTTGAAACATTAATAAACGTTACATTTGAACTCGAGAAGTGCAGTTATACATAACTTGTTTTTGTTTTATTATGATGACGACCTACATTTATTTCGATACAAGTGTATAAATTGATGCGAAATTGCATTCAAATGCGATAATATACCGGGCGTTGATTATCTTTATGTAAGGAAACTAAAAAGCACTATAATATGAACGCTTAATCTTAATCCGTTAAATATCTGAAAATAGGATAAGGTTAATCAATCGGAATAATAATGTTGATGAATACATTTGCAGATTTATCAATTTCCATCCATTTCGATTCTGATGCAAACTAAATTTAATAGAAATTCTGCGTCAAATTTGAATAATTTGTTGCAAATGTATTAACCAATACAGTAACAAGCGAAATATTTGCCGTTTAGCAGCCTATAGCATACCGTCATTACTCTAAACGCACGGTTCAACATAATTTCCCGGAAACAGTCCCGTGACCCCATCCATCACGCCCTCCCACCAGCCGTCGTCGTTCTTCTTCAGCACGTACAGCACCGAGCTTTCCTGGAAGCTCAACTCATCGTCCTTGTCGGCGTAGTAGTCGTAGATGGCGACCACCTTCTCGATGTAGTTCTTCGGCACCCAGCCGGGCAGATTCTGGTCATCCGGTACGATGGCAGCCACCAAACTTTGGGTGTTCCTCGGTCGGCCAAAGTCGGCATGGTCGGATTCCTCCGGCGGGGGAGGCGGTGGCAGTGGTGGCGATTGGGACCCCGGACGGGGCATGTTGCGGCTGAGCGTGTGCATTCCTATGTGGCCGTGATCGGGCATCTCGTGGGTTACCGTCAGCGGAGACGGCGGTGCTGTGGAATATGAAAAAGTTTAACGTTATACTTTGAACGCTGTTCTAACGGAGGTAAAATTGTATGTCTCATTCGTCGATATTAATGACTTCCGTTGCCAAAGTTAACTTCATCCGGATTGTGATACTCGGTCTGGAGAAAAATATCAATCACGTTTCCAACCAGACATGACGGTAGTGCGTCCCTAAATTGCCCCCCTACTTTCTGCCGGATTACGGAATTGTCAATTCACCACGCTCTGATTGATGAACGGCAATTCCTTGACACTATCGACATCAGAATCTATCACGGTGCTAACATCGACTCTAATCACCGATCATCCTATTTGATGGTCAAACTGCTCCTCAAAACTCTTCGTCATTAACAATGTATGATAAAGGACGACCTAGCATAATTGAAACACCCAGATGTCGCCATTGGAAACGCGGATGAGGGTGGACTCAATGTGGAACCAATCTGGCTTGTAGTACGGTCAAAACATCTATCAACAACGCAGAAGAGAAAATCGTCGGGAACGTGGAGCACAACAGATGAAACGGTTGATACGACGAGCAGTTCATAGAGGTTTTGTAGGAGATGAGCGTCTTCGGTTGCATCGCCGGCGGAATGGTACCAGAATAGAGTTTTGTGCTACTGTTACTAGTCTCGCTCGCACCGATGAAAAATTTGTTGAAGATCATTTTCAGCATACTGTCTCGAAAAATGATGACGGTCGCCATGTTGTAGGTTAGATGCTGCGGGAGGAATCAGTACTCCTGGTAAATGATTCTGACTTCGTATTTTTGTCGATGATGGCTAACTTAACTAACGATCCTCACCGAGAATACAGTTTCATTGTGGACTTACTACTTACTTTCGTTGTGGACGCATATCAAAATATAGGGTGAATGGCGGTTATAGGACCACGTTTGGTGAAGCATCAGCTAGCTAGGCTCATTGAATATACAGTAGCCTGGGACACGGTTACATGGACAAAATATAGATTGCGGCTCCTGTACCGTGAAATCACCTAACTGAACACAACTGAAGAATAAATGTTCCTTAGTTTCACGTCCGGGGCAATTGGAACGCAAATCGAGGGTCTTGACGATTAGTAAGACGATTAGTACCGCCCTGAAACGGCAGGGTTGGTTAATAACTCGGCTGCCCCCGTTTCGGTAAAAACTTGACAGGGCTTTAAGTTCACACTCTGGAAGTAGGCTCAGATGTACATTCCTGATTGGCGCTGATCGGCTGTGAACACGATACCCCATTAATAATTCGTATCAACAATTTCATGACCTCCATGCAGGCAATGGCATCCATGAGATCATGAAAGCGACTACTTACTATAACGAATAAGTGTAGAATTAGCTCTAAGTTAAAACACACATAAATAAATAAAAAAAACTATAACGAATGAAGATAGCGGCTTAGAGGTGGGACCCAAGAGCATGGAAGGAGAATACTACAACAACAGCTTGAATGTGGCGAATCCATTCGCCAGAGGAGGATTGATGAGGTCTTCAGGAAACACAGGTAGCAGACCACCAGCAAGAAGAGGTTTTGCAGCGAAGCGCGTACACGATCATAACCAAAGTGTGCAAGAGAAGCAACGTCAACAGCAGCAACTTGTGCCTTAAGGCGAAACTGGAAGCATTTCCTCACTTTTTGGTTTTTGATTTTTTTGTTAAATAACGAAGCAATATTTTCAAAATCGGTTTTCGTACACATGTAGAGGATGGATCAAGGTATCTTCTGATTTTTTTTCGTAGTGGAAAATGTTTCTCGTTTTTGCAAAAACCATTTTTGAACGAAATTTCACAACAAAATGGTTTTGTAAAAATGGAAAACTTTTTCAACACGAAAAAAATTCAGAAGATACTTTGATCCATACTCTTCATGTGCACGAAAACCGTTTTTAAAAATATTGCTTCGTATTTAAAAAAAAATTCAAAACTGAAATAATGAGGAAATGCTTCCAGTTTCGCCTTAAGTGCAACAACAGCGTGAATGAATACACTGAGGCAAAAAAACTTAGGAAGAGCATAAGATCCCCTTTAGATTTGGTGACACTACGATTATTGTTGAAAGCCATAAATTTCACTTATGATTAGGAGGGCAAAATTTTTATATCCGGACACTTACCAAAATCATAAGTTTTGCTAAGGAATATCATTGGATCAAAGCAATAACTATCGTATGTTTGCTCTTATTGAAATCAACTACTGAAACTTAAAGAAATTAATCTTGGTAATTATGAATATCATGTCGCAAGTAAAATGATATTCGTATTCATATATTGTGGATGTTTTGATGAAATAATTCTGCTCCAACTCGCATGTCATGTGTCTTGAATTACCGGGTAAGTAAAATGATCGATTTCTCATCATCAATCACTTGGAATAAAATGACAACAAGCGTATTCGACTGTACGTTCATTAAAGAATGCAAGTTTGCATGTTTTGTTTTTACCTCAGAATTCAGTCAAACATTGCTTCTTGTCACTTTTACTTTTCAATTAAGAGGAAACGATCATGTTACTTACGTATAATTCAATTGTTGTTGTTGGTTTGGCAGTGTTTATGGGCACTTAAATAAAATCAATTTGATTTTGAGTGTCCGATAGCTCCAAAAACTGATCTGTGAGCAATGCTTGTTTGTCTAAGACGCAGGTAGCTGGAATCCATACCCTCACTGTAAAGATTTTCATAGATTTCAATTATGGCTTTTTCACAACAATTTCGCGTATGTCAATCGTAAGTTGTAGATATGAAACGCATTCGCGACAACTATAACATCAATAAGCGAGTAATGAAACAGAAAAATCGACCGTTCATAAGTTGCGACTTATTTAATTCCTAAGTATTTTTGCCTCAGTGTACAGCAGCAGCTGCCGCCGAACAGTTAATAGAATGTATTGTAGCGGCCAAAGGCCTGCTCGGAGTCTGCTTCCTGTTTCCGGCCCGGATTTTATACATGTGGCTTAAGCGCCACCTCCTAGCGGAAAGGTGAGCCTCGGAATAGTCAACGATGCGCGGGAACAAGCTAGCAGACTCATCATACAAGGACTTTACTTCAATAGCGGAAGCCACACGGACATAACCAACAAATTTCCACAAACGACCGATATCCCAGAACTCAACCTTATCCTGTTCTCATCACTGGCAAAGACTTCCCAATCACTTCAGTTTCATCCCGTTTTGGAAGACGCACGTTACAACAAGACGGAATAACAAATTTCCACGAAACGTGAAACGTACTTTAGACTTTCTTAACACTCACTAACACATGGTTTTTAGGGAAACAAGGACTTCATCATAAACATTGGAGTTCGGTTTTGAATTCTTCTCTCCTAACCAGTGATGCCAGATTATTTTATTAAAAATCTGTATCAATACAGATTTTTTTTTGTATCGCCTTATTTGAGGGTATAGCAGATACCGAGAGTCCTAGATTTCAAAAGAATCTAACCAAAATGTGCTACTTTTTGACGTTTTTATATTTTTTACTAGTATTTATTTTTCTAAAACATGTGTGGAAATGTACAAATTTTCATAAGTTCTTTGAAGCTTTAGGAACAATTTATTGAGTTTTCATTAAATTCATTGAAAACTACTTCAAATTTTATGCTTTCTGGAGAAATCTGTATCACATTTCAAAGATCTGTATTTTTCTGTACTTTGTATCTTTTCTGTATAGAAGGTCAAAAATCTGTATAATACAGACAAATCTGTATATCTGGCATCTCTGCTCCTAACATTAGGGTTACCATCCATCCTGATTTAGAAGTAAAAGTCCTGGTTTTCGACTAATTTTGGCCAACATTTCTCAACAAATTCAATGAGTTTTACTCATTTTCGAGAAAATACATGAAATGTCCTGATTTTCTATGCTATGTAACACATACTTGGGACAATTCGCGTTCGATCTCAGATAGAAATACTTTGAGTGTTTTCCAAATGCCTTCTTTATGTTTTCACGGATTTCGTTATCCAGTTTCTCTCTTTCGTTTGGCCCTAGGTTTCCAGTTTCTTCGGAGGTGTCTCTCAGGTGCATGCACTATTGAACTCCCTTCCATCCGATGTCATATAACGACCAAACATCACAAAATAGGGTGTATATTTTGTAGCTTCGTGTACAGAGCTCCGGATAGCACTAGCGATAGACTGAATGTTTGATTTGACCATTTTTGTGGTCCTTTTTGATAGTAGCTCGTATCGCGGTTGTTAAAACTCGATTAACGCGTTCCGAATTAATTATTTGAGGGTAGTAACTTGGCGTTCTCCAATGGGTTACATGATATTTTGCGAGAAGTTCTTTAATTGGCTTGGACCCTTTCGTAGAGTACCGACGTCATAAGATTGAATTTTGAGTGCCCACCGCAAAAATTTGGAATTTCCTGAGTCGACCCCGATCGTGAACAACCAAGCTCTTTGCGTCCGTAATCACATTAAACCTGCTCCCTTCGACAGAGTGTCTAGTGATCAATGGATAGGAGTACTCCCAACCACTCTTTTTCGCGTACTTGCGTACTGCTTAACTTTTTGCTAAAATTAGCAATCACGAGTGGCTCTCCCTCAATATATTGAATTAATACAACTCCAACAACATTATAGGAAGCTTCCGATTCGATCACGAATGGCAACTAGAAATCCGGATTGGCTAGGATGAGCGCTGACCTAGGGCCGTCTTCAGCTCCTGGAACATTTCTTCCGCTTTTTCTTTCCATACAAACTTCTTCTGATTCTACCGGAGTAAGGCTGATAAAATCCTCCCAGCCTAAGTAAACGGCGTATATCCTTGACACATTTGGGCCTAGCGTAGTTCAGAATGGGTTCTATCCTTGAATTATCAATCGCAATTCCGTCGTTTGTTAACATATAACCGATATAATTCACCTGCATGTCTTAGTAGCCACCACGACATCATATAGATATGCGGAGACGTGAGGATCTAAATCAAAGCCAATTACCTTATCTATTAGGCGGCACATGGTAAAAGGTGCTTTCGTAAGGCCGAATGCGAACTACTACGTTCTTAGCAATAGATGCCCCTGCTGATGTCAACCGACTTTGTCGAAGACTTTATGTGCCGGAAATGCTTAGTTTTGGAGTAATTAATTTTGTTCCGCTAGATTGCGATTCTGGCCCTTAGTGCAGTGTCTCCAGCTGACAACGTGACAACAACGTTAAAGAGATATTTCACTTCCCGCAAGTTGTTGAGCTTTACTGTTCCCTTCTTGGCGAAATACAGAACGTAGAGCGCACTGCACGCAGAAAAATGGCGCTTGTTTAAAACAATAAAACGCATGGTTGATTTTCAAACTGAGAATTTACTTATTCCAAAGTTATATTTAATTGTTTTCATTTAGAGTTTATCGATAAAAACAACCGATTACCATCATTTCATATAATGTCAAAAATTTCATTTGTTTCAACAAAATAAAAACCATAAACATGGTCCGAAAGCACTCACACATCTATAAAATGCTTACCCCAACATCGCCACAACGAAGAAGGTGCAGCAAATCCAGCACGCCAACTTTCAAGTGCAGCTTTACTGCCGAGAATCGCATATCTGTCCCATTTGCATAGGAAATCCAGCAAAGATGGGACTGATATGCGATTCACGGCAGTTTAGCCGTGATGGATAACGCGCAGGTACTCACGACAGCATCCACAAAAAGTTGATCGGTTTCGCCTTTTTGTCTTTTTTTTAGTCGTTCTCCCCATCCGCTCATCGACGGTCTAAAAATAGATTTCCGAGCTGCCGCAGTTGCTGCCGTCACCAACACAATCACATTCCGGGTTTGTTAGTGGCAAAAGTGCAGTCGTTTGAATCAATCCATTATTATTTCATGTTGAAAATACCATATCTCTGTTTGTTTCAAAAAACTGTCAAAAATTTCGACAAATGAAAATATTTGTATTATCAAACAATAGAACAGTTCAGTTTAAACTAGAAATCAGTTTGTCGCTATAGTAAACTGAAAAATCGGTTGATTTTAACTAGGATTTAATTGTGTTTACAATTTATTTTTCTGCGTGATACATTTTGTCCGGATCTGGACTACTCCTTTGGAATTACGAAGCACGAATTTCCCATCGCCGTTCAATTGATACAGCAGCTTGTTGATGTCCACAACCGACATATTGCACACGTTGATAGGTGGGCAGTGACCAATAGTGTTTTCGTTTTCTTGATTCTCGTTCGATGTTTCAATTTCGACGTCATCGCCATCGTTCTGCTGCTTTAGAAGCTCATAGTTGTTCTGCAGCGGGATCGATGAACAAACTTGTTCCATGGCTCCAGAGTTAACCGACTGAGAATCAGTGAACTCCGACATAGAAGCACTTCGCAAACGATTCCGTTGTTTATTTGTCGCCGGTACTGCTATTTGGTCGGGTGTTGCAGAATGGAGAGTTGAGGTTAGATTCGCCTTTCTTTTGATCCTATCGTAGGTACGCCGCTCCAGAATACTAGCGGTTTTCCGGACACCGCTCCGGCCACCGGCATCGGAGGATCCGGGTGTAACACCATCAGCTTTAATGGTTTTCCCCATTTACGGTTGAGGGTAACCATTAGTCGAAACAATATTTTTTACACAGTATTACTTGGACTACAATTCGATGTTTACCGTCCGACAATTGACAGTGAACTGTTTGTTAACATATAACCGATATAATTCACCTGCATGTCTTAGTAGCCACCACGACACCATATAGATATGCGAAAACGCCAATTACCTTATTATGCCGCCTAATAGCACATGGTAAAAGGTGCTTTCGTAAGGCCGAATGTACAGACTTTGAATCTGTACAATCCCTTTGACGTTCTGAAGGTGGTCAAATCCCGACATTCCTTTTTGAGCGGGATCTGAAAATACGTATCCTTCAAGTTGATCACCGAAAAATAATTCGCGCTTTCTAGAAGATGAAAAATACCCTTCATGTCCCTCGGGATACGAATCCTTCTTGGTGATTGCATTGATGCGTCTCGAGTTCAAACATCAAAACCCTGATCTTCCCATTCGATTTCCGAACTGGGACCAAGGGATTTGACCACTCACTCGAACATTCCTCGATCGCATCAAGCTTCTTGTACCGCTCAATCTCTTCTCATCCATCTCAGCTTGGATGGAAGGTTAACAACGATACAAAGGTTATCTTCTCGGTTTTACCATATCGCGCAGGATAACTTCGTGTTGTATTAACGTAGTTCGACCTAACTGGTTCTCTGTTGTGCATGGGAATTCTCGCACCACTTCTGGCAACCACGACCTTTCCATCATCGTCATCTCATGCTTTATCTCCCCCGACTCCGGTGTCGCTTGTGATGGTTCTGGAAGATTTAGAACTGGGATATACAACGAACGAAACGACTCCACAGAATTTGGTCCGGTATCCATTGTCTGTAGCAACGCGATCTCTTCGAATTTCGAACCATAATGAATCATAGGTTTTATATTAAATGCCTTCCAGAAGTTAATTCCTAATATGTATTAGTTTTCTAGATATCCCAGGGACTACAGTCGACTCTCCACATGTCGATGTTCTACATTTCGATATCTCTCCCTATCTCGATGGTTTGGTCGGTCCCTTCATTCTGAATACATTTTTGGTTACGTACGATTTTTCAATCTAGTGGTTCTTCAGTTCGATCTCTCCCTATCTCGATGGTCCCTTCAATATCGAGATGTAGAGAGTCAACTGTACTACCCATAACTGCATATTTGTAACATTTGCTGGCATTGAGTTAATATCGGGAATCATCATCAAATCACAAGTGCTTTGGGCCGCCTGAATAAAAAAAATCAAGTTTGTTCTACGATTTATGAAAAAAAATATCGAATCATTTTGTCTCATTGATCAATGTGACCACATAACAGTTACACTAGACAAATAGACTAGCTTTTAAGCGTGACATCAATCATACTTAGGTCCGATATTTTTTGACAATTCCCACCGCATACAAGAAGTGCTGTAGAAATTTTTATTCCTATACAGATTGATAACAAACTTATGGGAAATTTTTAAAATTTCGATTTATTCCCATACTATTTAAAGTTGCAATTTTGGGTTCCTTTTTTTCCAATGCCTACTTTTGTTGAATGTAACTTTAATGCGGTTGTGGGCAGTTTAGTAATTCCCTTAAATTTAACTGGAACGTTCACGTAGCCTGCACAATGGTATTGCGTTTTATACGCGGTGCAAATCAAGAGAAATTATCATAAAGCGCATCCGATAATCATAATTGACTAAATGAACAATCGGACATATTTATTTTCTTCATCGTTTTGAGAAAAGTGCTTTTTCAGTTTTGGAAAATTTGCAATTTTCAATTGAGCTCGGTTTCCCACGACAAACTCTTAGAGAATTTTTTGAAACATACTGCCATTTTACGCCACATTGTCCCATGTTGTATGTGTTGTGTAGGAAATAATAATCCGATAACTCTTCAAGTTTTAAGAGGGATAAAATCAAGTGTTTTCATAGCATCATCGAAACGCTTATTCCAAGATCTGCTTGCCTGTTTCAATCCATATAAGCTTTTATGTAAATGAGCTATTTGACCTTGTCCATTCTCATTTCTTGGAAGTCTCATATAGATTTCTTCATCCAATTCTCCATTAAAAAATGCAGTCTTGACGTCCATTTGATGCACTAGTAACTTATGCTCATTAGCTAGCGCTAGCGCCAATCGCACACTTTCTAGTTTGGCTACATGTGCGTATGTATCGATGTAGTCAAATCCAGGCCGCTGAGAACATCATTTTGCGACTAACCTTGCTTTATATCTTCCATCTTCCTTGATTGCAAAAACCCACTTAGAGTGGATTGGTTTTAATCCATTTGGCACACAGTTAACCACTGTCCAAGTTTCATTTTGGTGTAATGCATCAAGCTCGTTTTTAATCGCCAGTTTCCATTCTTCCCAGTCTGCGGTTTTCTTCAATTCTTCGATGTTTTGGGGAATTTCTTCGTTGCATATTGCCGCTACTTTTGCTGTGTAGTCCGAATACCAGATAGGCGCTATCTTTTCTCATTTGCTTCGTCGTAATGATTGCTGCTCCTCATCTTCATCGTCAGCTTGACTTTCATACGTACTTTCATAATCAGTTTCACCAACCGATTCTTCAAGAAAATCACGATTTTCTAGGTCATCGTTGACTAACGTACGATCCTCAATGCAATCATCATTCCTCAGATTTTTCTCTAGTTCTTCATCCAATTGTTGCTCCACAAGATCTTCACTGTCTTCACTAGACATATTGTTGTCATCAAATCGTGCACCCACAATTAATTCTTGACCAGAAGATTTCCCAGGGTTTGAATCAGCTGATCCAAGTTCACGATTGACTATGACAGACTCATCGAATACAACGTTTCTACCGATTTCGATAGAATTTGTATCTTTGTTCCATAATCTAAATCCATTGTTTGCGTACCCCACAAAAATCAACGGTTTAGTTTTTGAGTCTAACTTTCGACGCCTTTCCTTAGGAATCTGTTTGAAGGCCGTGCAGCCAAAAATCCTCAGGTGCTTCAAACTTGGGCGCTTTCCAAACCACATTTCATAAGGTGTTTTGTCAGCTTCTAAGGACTGTTCATTTTATAAAGAGGACAACTTTGCAAGGCTGTAAAAAGAAAACGCGTAGTTCAAATTTGAGCAGCTTTGGTTAGTTGTTCAGTACATTATATTAGCAGATAATAATCATAATTAAATTAGGTTAAAATTATTGAACTTCATATAAATGCGGAAAAGTGTTAGGAGAGGTCAATTTTTCGATTCCCAAAAACTAAAGATAAAAACAAAATTACTGTAAAACATCGGTGTATCGTTTTAAATTTCATAAAAGTGTTTGCCATACTGCAGCAGTATGAGTGATAGATATTCTGGCAAAATATAAACCTAATCGGAATATTAGTTGTTGAGATATTAAAGTTACAAGTTGGACTCGATTTTCAGAACAAAATTTATTTGTTAAACAAAAATGTATGAAAATATAAAATTTTGAATGTTTTCAATGGATCTAGTCGAAAGTACTAATAATGCAATTTCAAATGCAGAAAACCGCTACTTGACAGCATTGTTGGCTCGGTTACTGTGCTTTATGGAAGTTACCGGAGGTAAAACAGCTTCATTCTTTGAAGGTTCTTCTAAATAACTATGTAACCTTTTGCAAATACAACTTAACAATGATGGCGAAAATAAAACTTAACATGTAGTTATGTTCAAATAAGGTATATAATCACATAGGGTCAAGCCTTGCTGAAAATAAACAATAATAAGCTTCTCTAGAATCGAAAACATGCATTTATGGAGCAAAAAGTATGCAATTTTTCACTATGGCCATCATGAAGGATTAAATTTATGATGAAGAACGTACTTTAAAGCATATTTTTCTTCAGTATCATTTAGAATGCGATTCTCTTCTGTACTGAACAAATTTTTAACTGAATCCATAGTGTTATTGCATCACTGGAGTTAAATAAGTATTTTTTATCATTTTCATTGATAACAAGGTAACTCACTATATCAAGTTGTGTAATGCTTGGTGCATTATTACTGACCAACTATTACGCTCTACCTTTAGGAGAATGGTATTAGATCCCAACACATTGAAAAGTTCATGAAAATTTTAAAGTTATGTATGTGGAAAGTGGTGTAGAATTTTGAGAAATTGGGTTTTATTGAGCTTTAACAAACACCGCTTCAGTTCCATAACTAAGGACAATTTGTGCAATGTTATATTTTTCCTACACTGTAGAATACCTATGGAAATTTATGCAAAAAACTGATAATGATTTTATTGAAAAATAAAATAGATATCACACAAATAAGGTGTCCTCTTTATAAAATGAACAGTCCTTAATCCATTGGTTGGAGATCTGTTGATCAGAT